>NC_064430.1:7707500-7982500 GCF_023375975.1 Astyanax mexicanus
ACTCTCAACGCCTGTAGGCCTGTTTAGGACAGCAGGACGAGCAACCGAGCAGAAGAGTTAGAGGAAAAAAAGCAGCTAAAATACTCATAGGTCCAATCCTATTTCTCAATAGTACCCTACCACTTGTTTTCGAGTGTCACCCTTCTTTTTGAAATGTGGTTGAAATCTTCTTCGCTAAGAAATGGGACAACCCTTCTAAGAATCTGAAAAAAGATGCACTGCGTATATTACCATTAAATACCATTAAATAAATATATTGAATTTCTATTTTATTTTATTAGACATGTTAAAGCTGGCTGATGGAAAATAATATATTGAAAAAAAAAATATTACACATTTTATGCATTGTAACTATTATTTATTAATGGTTTATAAAATATAAACAACCTAATTATTAAGCAAATTATTAACCATTGATAAACTCCCTCATAGATTATTATTTTTAAACCCATTATAAACGAGCATAATTTTAAAGTGTTACCAAGAATTGGGTACAATTTGACATTCGTTGAGTTGACTGTATCTACTGTGACTGTAGATTAATGCTAATTTTTATTCTGATAAATGTAATCTGATAAAAGATCATTCTGCAGGGAGTCGGATTTTGGCAGGGAGACAGAATTCGGCACAGTACAGTAAACCTGGTAAAGCCTGGTAAAAAAAAAAATCTTAAAATTTGACTTTTACAGGCAAATAGCGAGCTTAGCATCACATATACTGATGTTATATACTCTAATTTTTTTATTCTAAACTCTAAACTCGATTAGCATCTTCACAACTGGACAGCACAGCCTCCTCATATATATATATATATATATATATATATATATATATATATATATATATATGTGTGTATTTTTGTATTTGGCGCTTCCTCTGACAGTAGCGACGTGATGCTAAGTCTGGCGCTGATGGGACTGGTATGGTATGGGTTTTGATCCTGCGTGAATACAATGCTAATAAAAGGCCCTGGGACGACTCCAAGCTGGCATCTGGCAGCCTGCTTGCCAGCCACTGCCATTCCAGCCCACAGTTTTGGGTAGAAACAGAAGGAGGAGATAAAAAACTAGACGCTGCAGACAGAGAGCACGGCCTCGTACCCGCTTTCGCAAATCTCTCACCCACAAATCAGCCCCAACCCAACGGAATCAAGTGTCCATATTACAACCAAACAAATAGTTCTCTATTATATTAAAATATTCACATCTGTTTCATACAAGACACAGGTTCACACATAAAGAAAAAAAAATAAAGGTAAAAAAAAGTCAAGCTTTTTTTCTTTTTCTTTAAAGAAGTCTCCTACTCTGTATCCCTCGGCGCAGAGATGTAGTGTGTACTGTGTCTTTAAGGCATTCATAAGGGGCGGGACTTGTGAAAAAGTGATTGACGCCTGGCTTTGTTGTCGAGAGACTTCCTGTCTTACTGGTGGTGGGAGAGCAAGCAGTGTCCACACTCTCCTCTGCTGTCCAGCAGTGCTCGCTCCGGGGAAGGACATCATCAGGTCTTTTGGTTACTAAGAACTGGGTCCAGGTCCAGGTCCAGGTCCGGGTCCAGGTCTGGGTCCAGTTCCGGGTCCGGGTCTACTCCGATGCCTACGCCAATGGGTAGCCATAACAGGTCCTTTGCTTTGGAGAGATCCGTTCAGTGACGGATCGGTCTTTCACAGTCAACATGCACAGCGCTGTAAACAGAACACAGGCAAAAAGGAATATATATTAATAAGCCACGCCCACAAACACTATAGCAACTGTTGCCACGTTGACTAATGCAAAACTTTGGCAAATGCTATTTATTGTAATATTCATGGACTACATTCATAAAGGGGTGTAATTTTCCAATATTATTACAATATTTTTCCAGTAATACAGTATTTTACAATTAAAAAAACAGAACAAGGACAAACATATTTAATAAAAAAACACTTTAATAAAAATTCTGTATTTTTTTTGTTCTTTCTAAACAACACTAGGTGATTAATTCACATTACATTATTAAATATTTCACTGTATATCATAGTGTAAATGTTTCACTGTGAAAGGAAAAACAGGATTGTAAACAGCACTGTAAACAGAATACAGGCAAAAATAATGCTCAGGCAAATGCACATTAAACCACTAACTTAAATATTTAAACCACGCCCACAAACACATTCTTTAATAGCAAAAGTTGTCATGCTGAATAATGTTGGCAAAATTTTGGAAATGCTACTATTGCAATATTCATGGATCGCATACTTGATGGGGTTTAATTTTACCAATCTTTTAATACAATATTTAAAAAATATATATTAAACAACTAAACAACCAGAACAAGGAAAAAAACAATTTAAGAACACTTTAATAACCATTTTGAACACACATATGACCTGATTTTACAACAGTGGGTGGTTATTGCACATTCATTTATTAAACATTTAACTGTATATCAGGGCTGGAGGCAGAGCGAGGAAGAGCAAGAGAGGAAGAGGTCTACAGTAATTGCAAGTGACAAAAATAGCTTCTTTAAGGAGTTCAAACTAATCTTGGATTTTTATTTTAGCATGTTTGACATTTATATATATATATATATATATATATATATATATATATATATATAGGAGGAATTGCTCTAATCTCATTGTACCTTTTATAGTAGGGGTGTCACGATTCTCTAAATCCTCGATTCGATTTCATTTTCGATTTGAGGGTCACGATTCGATTCTCGATTTCCTTTTTTTTTTCTTGTTATTATTTTATGCCTCATAAAATTTAAATAATATATTTATTATTATTATTATTATAAATATTATAAATATTATTATTATTATTTATTAAGATATATATGGTAATGCCATCTAGTGGCTTTTTTTGGTAGCAACAGTGTGCACTATTAAAACAAGCAGTTTATCAGAGCTGTGTGTGGATGGCTGGTGAAACTGCTCACTTACATGAAGCTGCAGTTCTTCATCCAACCACTAGCAGCAGCAGCACAAGCCCCGCTCTCTTCACTCAGTCACTACTTCAGTACAGCCCAGCCACGGGCTACAGAGCTCAGCCAGTCCGTTTTTACTGTTTCTGTAAACAAATAAAGGTTTTAACCCCACTAACCGGATAATACAGCTCACTACAGTTCATCTTTCAGCCCAAGCAGCTAACAGCAGCAGGTTAGAACAGCCGACACGGAGTCACTGCTCGGATTACATTATAAACAGGTCAGTTAGCGCGCTGCTAACCTCAGGATGTTTATAACTACGGAGTTTAGTGGACACACCACGGCCGCCAGGTAAGTCTTTTAAAGGCTACTGAAGACTATTAAAGGCTATTAGAGGTTATTGAAAGCATTATTGGGGGGCAGAAATCAGTACAGGCTGGTTAGATAAGTGATGTGGTGAAACTGTGACTAGAGCTGTCACAGTGATGTTTATTAACGTCATTAAAACAGATTTTGTCAGGTATTGTCTTATAAATATTTACACATAACTTATATCTCTCCTGAAAAGCTTTTATTTTAGTCAGAAACACGCTTGTGTTTACTTTATCTGAGAGAAAGATGTTTTTTTAATTCAATGGAAAGCAACAGGTGTAGTCAATTATAAGTTTAAGATTTTTAATCCACCTGACTGTGATCTATAGTCAGTGTTCTCAAGTCACACTGACACACGCATTTCAGCGAGTTCACACGCTCTCACCTGCGCGCACCCACCCCTCCGTTAGATACAGATACAAAACCTGCGCGCCCAACCCCCGCCACCCCTCCCCCGTTGGACAGATAAAAAACAGTGATCACACTCCCGCCGACACTCAAAACTTGAGAGCCCTGTCTATATTTCTATAAATCCGTTTTCAGTTTCTCCTCCGTGGTTGAAAGGCAGCTGTCTCTCACACAGCAGAACTGAGGGCGGGGCTGCGCTCATGCAGCGGCTCTCTCTATTTAAATGAATAGGATGCGCTGTGTTGGTGCCGCGCCATTTGCGTAGCGCGCTGCGCTATTTGCGTAGCACGCGCGGGAGGGATCGTCGATCCTCTTTTTGACTTCGATACTCGAGACCATGACCTCATTTCGATTCGATTTCGATAAAATATCGAGATCGTGACACCCCTATTTTATAGTGACAGTAAATGCCTTTATTCATTCATTTAAAAGGTTTAGTGACAAAAACATAGGCAATACAGTGGGGTTTAACCAGCATAAAAGCAAACAGATAGGGAACCACTCAAAAACAATCGAACCAATAGAATCAGAGCCATGGTTCTATAGATAATCAATAAACAGGGCAGCCAAACCAAAAAAAGGATTGTAAACCAGTAACCAAACAGAGATCATACACTGAGAGGTTAAAGAGACAATTACTGCTATGTATGTAACAGCATAGGTCTGTTGGCAATACTTCGCAATGCACATGGCCGGTACCCAAAGGGGTATTTAGGTATGTATACAGTAAACAGGCTACGACTGGGAAGATCTGAGTCTCTGAGTGGATGGTGGGCAACATATGAAAGAAGAAGGTGCATTATGGGAATTGGAGTTTCAGGAATCAGAAAATACTGTTCTTTAAAAAGTTAAAGCAAAAATTGACCACTTTGTAATGTTACCACTCTTTCTTACATACTTAAAACTTTTTTTTAAGATTAATAGTTTTGTTGTTGCTGTTGTTGTTTTGGGGAAGAGGGATGATGTTTTAACTATATAATTTTGCATTACCTGAATTACACTAAAACCCTAGTCCTCAGTTGGATCAGTATGAGCTGACACTCAGCATTAAGGTATTTTGGATCTGAAGACAGGAAAACTGGATTCAGACATCTCTACTAAAACAGCCTCACCGCTGTTCTGTAGAGCTAGTGCAACCTCGCAACAGTTGCTACAGAGGAATGCATTTGCTGGCAGATCATTGGTAGGTCAATGAGGACTTTAGTTCTCTGCCATTTTTGTCTTTGAGAAAAAGTAATGGCATTTTTTCAAAAATTCCCTAATTGCCCCCTGTAGAAAACAAAAATGCTTAAAGGTTGAAATGTTTTTTCTTCTTCACATTTTCCCTTAACTATAACTTTTCTAATTCTAAGTTTTGTTTAAACTCTATTAATATGATACAAAATAGAAAGCAAGCAAAAACAAGATAATTCTGCATATTTAACAGAAGTTATTTAAAGAGACTACAATTATAACTGTATTATATATGAATGTAGGTTTAAAAGGTCTTCTTTTTTGTAGACTGAAATTATTTAAACCCAGTACTCATATATACATCTCTGAAAGGGGAAAAAAAACAGAGATCACTTAAAAACTGATGAGTTTCTTTGATTTTAGCAAATTGAAAACCTCCGGAATATAATCAAGAGGAAGATGGTTGATCACAAGCCATCAAACCAAACTGAACTGCTTGAGTTTTTGCACCAGGAGTAAAGCAGCATAAAGTTATCCAAAAGCAGTGTGTAAGACTGGTGGAGGAGAACATGATGCCAAGATACATGAAAAATGTGATTAAAAGTAGGGTTATTCCACCAAATATTGATTTCTGAACTCTTAAAACTTTATGAATATGAACTTGTTTTCTTTGCATTATTTGAGGTCTGAAAGTTCTGCATATTTTTTGTTATTTCAGACATTTCTCATTTTCTGCAAATACATGCTCTGAATGAGAATATTTTTATTTGGAATGTGAAAGAAATGTTGTCTGTAGTTTATAGAATAAAACAACAATGTTCATTTTACTCAAGCATATACCTATAAATAGCAAAATCAGAGAAACTGATTCAGAAACTGAAATGGCCTCTTAATTTTTTCCCAGACCTGTATAAACACAAGCTGAAACAAGCATAATTTGCTGAGATAATTCTGCATATTTAACTGAAGTTTTCAGAAAAGATAAAATAGTTTAAACAGTATTATATTCATATAAATATAGTATTATTTTCTGTAAACATCTGGGCCTATGAGTAACCATGAATTAATCATATTTCCTTTTTGTGAAAAAACACACATATCATTCTTTTTTTTGTAGACTAAAATGATTTAAACCTAGTACTCATATATATCACTCATATACCACTTAAAAATGATGAGTTCCTTTGATGTTAATAAACTGAAAACCTCTGGAATATAATCAAGAGGAAGATGGATGATCACAAGCCTTCAAACCAATCAGAACTGCTTGATTTTTTGCACCAGGAGTAAAGCAGCATAAAGTTATCCAAAAGCAGTGTGTAAGACTGGTGGAGGAGAACATGATGCCAAGATGCATAAAAACTGTGATTAAAAATGCCTGAGTAACCATGTATTAACCTTTTTTCCTTTTTGTGAGTAATCAGAAATAGCATTCTTTATTTTTGTAGTCTACAATTTTTTAACCCAGTATTCATATATAAATAAATATATATACTAATAGAAAGCCACACAATATGACAAAACATCTTGATTAATGTGTAATTCTCCAGAACTTTTAACTGTAATTTGTAACTCTCAGTTATACATAATATACTCCTAGGTGTTGGTTAAGTAATTCTTACAACAATTCTTAAGGGAAAGTTGAGGGGAAAACAGAGCAGCTTATTATAATTCCACACAGCAAGATGCAAATGAGTCTTCTATATGCTTAATCCTCGAATGAACCCCAAAACACACACCCACACACACTCTCTCTCACACACACACACATACACACACACACACACACACACACACTCAGAGTGCCATCACTTTCCCCTTCTAGATCCACCCCTTATTAACGCTTCTCCGTGTTTTTCTCTGAAGACTCTGAAGCTGCCAGTGTATGAGCATACCAAATCAATGCAGCGACCGACAGCAGCCCATCTGGAGTGGAGCTCAGCCAAGAACCTGTGTCCCACCAGCCTCAGGAGACCACCACGTTCACCAACACCATTCCACTAAAACCACAGACTGAACGCGACACAGAGAGAGAGAATGTTGGGGTGAACATCTCTCTCCATTCCTTTTGTTATGTGTGAATTATAGCTGTAATAAATTAGTGCTAAAACCTGTTTGGTTAATTATGTTTCTGGAACTCAATAAACCACTTATTTACAGGGGTTGGACAATGAAACTGAAACATCTGGTTTTAGACCACAATAATTTATTGTCCTGACAGACAGTTTTTGGTAGAAACAGGTGATTTGATCAGCCGTGGTTTTATGTTTTTTTGGATACAATCCGGGTTAGCACCCGAACATCCCTTTCAGATAGCTTCCTCTTACAGAGTCCACAGTTAATCCTGTTGGATGTGGTTGGTCCTTCTTGGTGGTATGCTGACATTACCCTGGATACAGTGGCTCTTGATACATCACAAAGATTTGCTGTCTTGGTCACAGATGCTCCAGCAAGATGTGCACCAACAATTTGTCCTCTTTTGAACTCTGGTATGTCCCCCATAATGTTGTGTGCATTGCAATATTTTGAGCAGAACTGTGCTCTTACCCTGCTAATTGAACCTTCACACTCTGCTCTTACTGGTGCAATGTGCAATTAATGAAGATTGGCCACCAGGCTGCTCCAATTTAGCCATAAAACCTCCCACACTAAAATGACAGATGTTTCAGTTACATTGTCAAACCCCTGTGAAAAAACTAGCTTCTTTAAGTAGTTTAAACTAATCTAGAGATTTTGTTTTAGCATGTTTGACATCAGTATCCGACAGCATTACCGCACATCATTTATTGTCTGTATTATGCACCAAATATGCCATTTACTGTCTTAAATATACCTGCAAGTTTACTTTATCAGTCCATCAGATATATCAAACTTCCCAAAGCTGGCAAGCTATGGGGTTTTAATTTGTGTGTTTGGGGTTACAGCCAACAGAGGGCATAAACTCAAGCTCTAACTTCACACATGACAAACTGATTTTTGGCAGGGCTGTAAGCTAACATGGCTACACAATATCTCCAGGTTTCTACTATCATATCACAGTGAGAATAACTCTATATGCATATTTCAACAAACTGAAATGCATTTCTAAAAGAAATGTGTTTCTGTCAATATCTTTGCGATAATACAGTACTTTGGATGCCTGAATCCATAAAATATATATATAATTCAAAAAATATTTATTTCATGAAACTCAGCTATTATATAGATGTATTACACACATTGGTGATCTATTTTAAGCATTGTTTTTTCTTTTATTGTTGATAATGATTATGTCTTACAGCCAATGAAAACCCAAAAAACCTGTGTCTCAGACAATTAGAATACTATATAAGACCAACTGGTACTTTTGGCAGTGTGGGCAGTGTGCCAAGTCCTGCTGGAAAATGAAATCCACATCTCCATAAAAGTATGAAGTGCTGTACATTTTGCGGGAAAACACTGCACTGACTTTAGACTTGATAATAAAACACAGTGGATCAACACCAGCAGATGACAGACATGTCTCTCAGTCAAAACCATCACTGATTGGTGGAAACTTCACACTAGACCTCAAGCAGTTTGCACTGTGTGTCTCTCCACTCTTCCTCCAGAATCTGCTCCCTTGATTTACAAATGAAATGTAAAATTTACTGATGGTCAGTGATGGTTTGGAGAGACATGTCTGTCATCTGCTGGTGTTGATCCACTGTGTTTTATTATCAAGTCTAAAGTCAGTGCAGTTTCCCTGGAAAATCTAGTAGCGTTGTTTATACAAGCTTGTTTCTCTATAATTTCTGAGTTTTGGAAAAAGTACAGAGTGTGGATGTACAGGAAATTCATCATTTTGCACTCACATGCTTTCCAGCCCTACAGGATTGACTAGTATGATGTACAATAATTGTATATAGCTTATAATACTTACACCCAGTAGAGTTTGGATCACATGAAAATAGTAAAGCAAAAGTGAGCTTTCTGCACACTGAGAGAAGCCTTGAGATTGAGATTTAACACACTGAAAACGTGAACTTATAAAAGTTGCAAGCATATTGGTTCATCAAGTCCAAATATAATGAGTCAGCTTGTTACTTAGCAGCTTGACTGCAAACAGCAAACAGCCTTATAACTCTCGCGTTCTTTCTCACATACTCTCTCTCTCTCTCTCTTTTCTTTCTTTTTTTTCTCAGCTTTAACACAATGTAGCCAATACAGTGAAGGAAAATGAAATGTCCTTCTTTCTAGCTCTTGTTTTCTGCCTCTCTCTCTCTTTTTATTTGACTCTCTCACTCATTTTTTCTTGCCCTTTCTCCATTCTTCACTCACCAGCTTTCTCTCTCTCTCTCTGCCTTCCCCCCCCCCTCGCTCCCTCGCTCCCTCACTCTAAACGATATTCATATTTTCCTGGCACAGGGTGAGTCAAAACATGACCCAATAAGGATTTCTGCGGTAATTGCAGCCAATTTTTGTTTTTCTGAGCTGTCTCATTTTGAGGCTAATTTTAGCTCGCTAGCACTCAGGCTCTGTGGACGAGCTGTTAACGGCAGGCTGAAGACAGCCGAGGTTGACAATGTCACCAAAAAAATAAATAAATCTATGTCCACCTCACCAGCTGGAGGATAAAAGCCAAAAGACACACACGCGCGCAATAACGGTGGCAGCTGATAAGTGACATAAAATAAGAGCAAGAAGTGTAGGCACGCTACTCACGGGAGCTATAGACACTTCTCCAAAACCTGAGGGGGCGGGACTGAGTGAGAGAATCCAGAATAACAGACGGAAGATCTCAAAGATAATGTTCTTAACTGTGTTCCTTTTGTTTGAGAGAAGCCAAGCCCTCTGTATATTTGATATTTTAACATCCCAGACAGCAATCAGTCATTCAATAGACTAGAATAGTTAAATCAATGTTAAACTGCCAACTGCCAACATTAAATTCACTGAATAAATGTTCCAATATAATATTAATTCTTTTGTCACTTTAGCACCCTGAAAATGAATGCTGAAACATCCTTAAAACTTTAAGAACAAGTCAATACAACTACAATAATGAGATAAAGAGATGAGATAAGCATAGATAAAACAAAAGGGCTTAATTTAAAAGGGGTAACCCAATCTCGTGGTCAACAACAGACAAGATCAGTAACAAAAGGCCACTACAAAAGGCGGTAAAAATACCAAGAATGGCAAGACAGTTCAGGTCAAAAACACAGAAGGGCAAAAAGGAGGGCAAGGCAAAAAATAAAAATATAAATAAATACAATAGGCAAGAAAATACTCGTATCTTAACAGCGCTGCACTTCATAATAATAAATAAATGTTAAACTGCCAACATTAAATTTACTAAATAAACGTTTCAATCTGAGATTGATTGTTTATTTCTTTAGCACCCTGAATATTTAGCGCCCTAATACTGAAACATCATTTGAAATAACATTTTAAGAAAAAGTTAACACACAAAAGCCAACACTACTACAATAATACTCAGAGCCAGGCAGAGATAATACAAGCGCAGATACAATAAAAGGGCTTCATTAAAAAGAGGTAATCCAATCTCTTGGTCAACAACAGGCGAGGTTAGAAACAATAGGCCAATACAAAAGGCGGGAAACATACCAAGAATGGTAAGATAGCTCAGGCCAAAAGCACAGCAGGGCAGAATAAAAGGGCAAGGAAAAAAAGGGTCAAATGTACAAAAACATACAAATAAACAATAGGCAAAAAAAAAACACTTTGCAAAAACAGACATTACCAAAGCTAATACTCGGCTGTGCTCTGACTTTGGTGCATTCGCATTCGGGACTGAGCGAGAGAAGGCAGAAAAACAGACGGAAGATCTCAAAGATAATGTTCTGAACTGTGAAGCCAAGCCCTCTCTATATTTGATGTTATAACATCCCAGACAGCAATCAGTCATTCAATAGACTAGAATAGTTAAATCAACGTTAAACTACCGACTGCCAACATTAAGTTCACTGAATAAATGTTCCAATCTGATATTAATTCTTTATCACTTTAGCGACCTGAAAATGAATGCTGAAACATCCTGTGAAATAACATTGTAAGAAAAATCGACACAAAAACCAACACAACTACAATAATAAACTACAATTTCATAGTCAACAAAAGGCAGGATCGGTAACAAAAGCTAAATATACCAAGAATTGTGTAACAGCGGGCAGAATTGGACAAGCGCAGTCAGAGGCAGAGGTAAGACAAGCACAGATACAATAAAAGGGCTTCATTTAGAAGGGGTAATCCAATCTCGAGGTCAAGAACAGACAAAATCAGTAACAAAAGGCCAATAGAATAGGCAGTAAATATACCAAGAATGGCAAGACAATTCAGGTCAAAAGCACAGCAGGGCAAGGCGAAATCATGGTCAAAGATACAAACAGATACAAATAAACTATAGACAAGAAAACCGCTTTGTAAAGACAGACTGAACCAAAGCTAATACTCGGCTGCGCTAAAGATAATGTTCTTAACTGTGTTCCTTTTGTTTGAGAGAAGCCAAGCACTCTGTATATTAGATAGTATAACATCCCAGACAGCAATCAGTCATTCAATAGACTAGAATAGTTAAATCAACGTTAAACTACCGACTGCAAACATTAAATTCACTGAATAAACGTTCCAATCTGATATTAATTCTTTATCACTTTAGCGCCCTGAAACATCATTAATACTAAACCATCATTTGAAATAACATTGTAAGAAAAAGTCGACACAAAAACCAACACAACTACAATAATAAACTAAAATTTCATGGTCAACAACAAGCAAGATTAGTAACAAAATCCAATACAAAAGGCAGTAAATATAGCAAGAATGGAGAGACATTTCAGGTCAAAAGCACAGCAGGGCAGAATTGGAGGGCAAGGTAAAATAATGGTCAAATATTGTATTATAAGGTAAACAGGCGAAATCTATATATGTGATCAGTCATGTGAGGAAGTGAATGAGTAATGTCAGTGTGTGGTGCATTCTGGGCATTGAAGTCAGAAGCTGGAAGATCACTAGTACACACAGGTGCAGGAGGAATAGAAGCACCAGCTGTGACAGGTGTAACAATAATCTTTAAACCTATGTTAAATAAATCCTACTTTATGTACAGCTTTTCTATTATTATATGTGAATAGCTTTTGCATAGCCCTGCTAGCAAAGAACATTGAATAAAGGTAAATCAATGTGGTTGCGCTACATCTTTTAAGATTGATAATAGAAAAACGACCTTTTCAAGCTATTCACAACCTAAAATCAGTTTTCACAAACATGTTCCAGATCATTAATGAAGACAGAATAAACCTCATTTTGATATCTAGGTGAGAAAAACAAATTTTAGAAACAAAGTAAATATCAGCACAAAGAAAGACATTTGCACAAAAATAAAAATAATCCTTTTATAAATAGATTTTAACATGCATGCTTCAAAAAAAAGAAACTAGATTAGCTATTAGCAAGTTTTAGGCCCAGCTATGCTAGCTAGCAGTAGCTAAAAGCTCAAAACACGTACTAATTGTTTTGGGTTTAATGTGAAATGAACCAATCAGTATGCTAGTTGTCATTCCCTTTAAGAGGAAGGTGTTCTTATACAGTATTCTTATACAGTATCTTAGAGATACTGTATTATTGATAGAGACTCAGAGAGCAACATTTTTTGTGGAACTATGCTAAAAATGCACTTTTTTATACCTCAGAGCAGCATATCTGCCAGAGTGAGCTTTTATTTAACTGTTACTCAATGTATACTCAATGTCATTGCTGCCAATGTTTAAAACTTTATCCATATTATACCACACATTTTAAACAAGAGATGTATCAACATCATCTTGCTATATGGGGTTATGTTCTAACTGTGATAAAAAATGGTAAATGCCTTAGAATTCCTGAGTAAAAACAAAAGAAAGCCCTGAATTACGGCGCACACATTAATATTTACTGTAAAACACTAAAACACACAGAGGGCTTCTTTTTTAAAGCAGAATCTGGGACAAGTACAGCAAATACAGCAAAATTAAAGCATGTTGAGTCAACACAGCGCTGCCAGTGGGCACATGACCTAATAATTCACCACCTTAATGAGAAATATACAATATGTTCGAAGAGTTTCTAGTGATCTAAATGTTTCAGTAAGAGTTTATAAATCAATATTTGTTGGACTAATCCTGTTTTTTATCACAGTTTTCATGCATCTTGGCATCATGTTCTCCTCCACCAGTCTTACACACTGCTTTTGGATAACTTTATGCCTTTACTCCTGGTGCAAAAATGATGCTTGAGATCATCCATCTTCCTCTTGATTATATTCTAGAGGTTCTCAATGTGGTAAAATCAAATAAACTTATCATTTTTAAGTGGTCTATGTTCTAGTTTTAAGAGTTCAGAAATCAATATTTGATGGAATAACCCTGGCTTTTAATCACAGTTTTCATGCATCTTGGCATCATGTTCTCCTCCACCAGTCTTACACACTGCTTTTGGATAACTTTATGTCTTTACTTCTGGTGCAAAGATGATGCTTGTGATCATTTGATTTGACCCATTTTAATTTGGTCAAATCAAAGAAACTAATTTTTAAATCTCTTTAAAAATTTTTTTTTTACCAGAGCTGTATTTCAGAAATCCATAGGTGTGTCATTTTTTTTTTTTAGATATTTATTTTTACCATCAACACTTCAGACAGCACAAGACCTCTACACACACCCTCACACAAGCCAATTCCAAAATGTCGGCCGCAAATACCCACATCATTTATCATTGTTGATCTATTCTGAATTCTCAGTGATGCATCTTTCTCAGGCACGCTTGATTGCCCATGCGGCTGCCATCATCCCTCTCTCCCTCTCTCTCTTTCTGAGAGATTGTCTATCTCCAGGCCGTATATGACGCGGGGTATTGAGTAAATATTTGCGGCAGAATCCTCGGCCGTGGTTCTGATTGGGAAAGGCAGTGAGGAGGATGCGCTCCCGAGGCACGTGTGCTCAGCGTGGCCCTGAGTCATCCGACTCCCCGCCGGACCGTCAGCGCCGATTAGCAGCGTCCCGCTTCGCCCGGGCCAGGGCAACCCAACATCATTAAAGTGAAGACGCCCCCCTCCTCCCCCCCGACAGAGACACACAAACACATCCAGACCAAGAGTACAGCATTTCCTCACACTGCTACTGTACACAGCCTCCCGCCGTACGCTTTATTACTGAATGAACCAAAGAATGAGGCAAGAAAGTGTTTCTAAAGCATAATCTATAGAAAGCACTGACCACATTATTACAGATAAGTGGGATCAATTGGATTAATGAGAACAATATTTTGTGATTAACTGCATTTAATCGCACTGTTTTTTTCTTATAACACAAGTTTTTATACACTGTAGTTGAATTTACTTAAAAAAATTGAGGAAATCTGTTGCCTTAAAAAAGATAAGTAATGGTTAATGAAAACTTAAGCTAGCATAAATTCAAACATCAAGTTATAACAACTAAAGAGCAAGTTGATTTAACTTTTTTATTTTTGTTATTATGTAAGACCTGATAAGTTGAGTTTACTTAACTTTTTTAAGGCAGCCTGTTTGCTCAATTTGTTTTTGTCACAGATGAGAAGGGTGGACGTAAGTGCAGAAATATTTATAATATTATTTATTAAATAAACAAACTAAAACAAACTAAAACAAACAAAATAAACCAAAGTTACACTGAATACATAACTACAAAACACTAAACTTGAAAACAGGAATCTAAGAAACAGCATGAAACAAACCTGAACACAGACATCAAACAAACCAACAAAAGACTAGACAAAGAAGGCTTGAAACAAAGGGGCTTATATACATGAGGAGGGAACAGGAAACTGGAAACACCTGAGGATAAATCAAGAGGGGGCGGGGTTACAAATCACTGATGACAGGGTGGGGCTAGGGCGGAGACAGGACCAAAACACAACAGAAGCACATGGCTGGGAAACATGACAGGTAAACAGAGGGGCAGGAGCACAAGAGACCAAATGAGGGAGAAACACAAGGCAGACATGGGCTAAGCTGTGACAGTTTTAAGTAACAGGGAATTAAAACTTGAGTTAGCATAAATTAAAACATCAAGTTATTACAACTAAAGGGGGAATCACTACACACTAATGGTGAGTGTTTGTCAGAAACTGTTGGACACACCCAGTATGCAAATATATTGTGACAGAAGCCAATGAAAATGAAGCTGTTCATGACAACAGACTAAACTCAGTTATTATAAGTTGGTTCAACTTAAAGATCTCAGTTTGAATAGTACAGTGTATGTGCCTACAAATGTTCAACTAACTCAAAATAGTTTAGTATTAATTATAAATATCCAATTTTATGTAAAACAGACTTAAATCATTTGAGTTCAAACAATGTATGGGTTTACAGTGAAGGGAATGTTTAATTATGAATAAAGTAATGAATGCAAGGAATATAAAATGCAATTATACAGTATTTATATTAATGTGTCAATTAAAATACTAGTAATCTATTGTGAATGTTAACATGTGTTCAATAAAACCATGCAAACATATATATATATATATTTGTGTGGTATTAGTTTAAGCAGACTGTGTTTCTCTATTGTTGTGACTAGATGAAGACCTACTGTATATACTAGTAGATAAAGCCAACGTAGGGGGCTGGAATAAAGAATGCATGAGGAATTAGGGAAATGATAGAGGAAATGGGGCTGCACGATATTGAAAAAAAAAAAAATGACAATATATATATCGTGATATTAAACATTGCAATGTAGGGCCCATGATGTCACCAGCCCAGCCCCCACCCACGCACTGTCTCGGGTCTGAACTGATCAAAACCCGAGGAAAACAGCAAAACAACAGTAATCAGCCCTTTAATCAGGCATTTGAATGGCTTTTTTTTAAAAGGTAAATAAGAGCGTTTATGATTCTGGGATTAAAAGCATCAATTCAGCTGTAATTGGAAATATCTGCACTGCAAAACTGTGCTGGACTCAAGTGCACAGGTTTCAACGGGTGCGTTTACAAGCATGTGCCCAACCATGTGGATGGAGGCCATGCGGTTACCTCGTGTTTACTCCTCTTAGTAATGTGTACACTGTCCCTTTAAGAGTTCCTTACACTAAGTGCACAGCCTCTTAAATGTGTGTCCCCATTTTTTCCTTTTAGAGTTCAGAACATGTGTAGTAATTCTCACCAGAGACAATAAAAAAAAAAAAAGGGAAAATCGAGATTGCTGATTCGAATCCTAATCATGCAGCTTGCCATTAGCTGGCAGAGCCCTGAGAGAGCACAGTTGGTCTTGCTCTCTCTGGGTGGGCAGAGAGCGCTCTTTTCCCTCATCACTCCCAGGGTGATGTGGATCAGCACAAGGCTGCGTCTGTGTGCTGATGTATCGAAACCAAATCGGTGCTCTTTCCTTTGAGCGTTAGCGCTGAATTTAGGCATGTGCTAGTCTTCACCCTCCTGGTGTTGGGGTATCACCTTGCGATTAAAATTAGAAATAAATTAAAATAAAACAAGCAATGTTCCCAAAACCCTCGTATTTACCATTCAAACCTGAGCTTTGAAAATTCACAGATTTTTCCAGGTTTTCCAGCACCAGAGGAACCCCAAGGAGCCGATCGATAGCACATGAAGCCAGCGGTGCACCGCAGGTCTCTGAGAGACAATGAAGACTGAAACTTGAACTGCCATGCTCTGTCAAACAATTATTGATATCCAACCCAAGACACACTCATTGTCTCCTCTGAGAGCCATGGCTTTGACAGCAAACCGTTAGCAATTATAAATAATACTCTTATCAGATATCCCAATCCCAGAGCGGAGTCGCCTACCATTAGCCTCCTCTACAGACTTCAGCCAAGCAGGACAATCTCTGAAAAACTGAGAATCATTTTAACAGCAAGTCTGCAGCAGAAATGCAACCATATCTGTGCATCACCTGTGATGCTAATTTGGCTGAAGTACTGTATCTCTGTGTTTGATGGAACAGGACTGTCAGTTTTAGTGAAAGTGAGGTTAGTATCAATATATCGTGACATTTGTATCGCAGCATAGTTGTTTAAATTGCATACAAAACTGTAAACAATATTTTTTTAATATATAGAGACATGTTAATCTGTTCATTTGTACATTTTAGAAAATCATAGTTTTATTTGTTTTCTCAAAAGAAAATTAATATTACAAGGGTGAGTTTTTTTTATTTTATTTCTCCAACACAAAGGCTAGGTGCAGCAGCATTAGCATTAGCCGCATTAACCACAGTGCTAGCTCTTTCACCATGCAGAGGTGAGTATATTGGACTGTAGTCTGCATGTTTTTCTGCTCACACTTTTTGTACATTTTAGAAAATCATAGTTGTATTTGATTTTCTTAAAAAAAAAAAAAAAGATTTGTTTGTAACAGTTCTAGCATTTCAAATTACAGCATTTTTCATAAAAATATTAGGTCCCACTTATATATATATATATATATATATATATATATATATATATATATATATATATATATATATATAATAAGTGTCTCTAATAAATGGTTAGTTACACATTAACAATCCATGTAATAACAGTGTAACTACTGGTAAAGTATGCTGTTGTAATTACATAGTTTTTACACATGTAATACATATGTAACCAATGTGCAATTCGCCTGTAGTTACACTTCTGGTGAAACTTCTGGAAACACACAGACTATAGTTCAATATACTCAACTCTGAAAAAAGCGAAAGAGCTAGCACTGCGGCTAATGCGGCTAATGCTAATGCTGCTGCACCCAGCCTTAGTGCTGAAGAAACTTCACTGAAAACTCACCATTATAATGCTGTACTTCAGTGGAGTGGCTTTACTGATCCTTAAAACTTAACTGGTAGAATTCATCCTTAAGGAACACCAGATTATAAAGCGCATATATAAGGCACATTGTTGATTTTAAGTGCGCCTTACAGTAAAAAAAAATACAGAAGGTTAAACACAAAGGTCAAATTCTATTTGTGCCAAGCACAAGCATCATAAATCTGGTAAAAGTACATACAGTAAATAAAATATAAAATCTAACGTTCTAAATCAGTTTCATTAGATGGGTTGTTTATCGTGGAGTAATCTCCAGAGCTTCCACTGTCCACTGGGCACTATTAAAATAAACGGTGACCTCTTTGTTCACAAACTGAGTTGGGATGTACTGGTATCACAGTTTGGATGAGAAAAAGGAAAACATTAAATAAAACCCTCAGTACTGAGAGTGAGAAACATCTGTGTCTGGCGTTTGATGCCCCAGCAGCAGATGGAAATTAATCGGGGGGTATTAAGAATTTAGCTAACATTACTATAAAATCACAAGAGAAATCATCTGAAATATTGAAGAAATGACTTCAATAACACTGCATTATACATATTGCTTGGGAAACAGATTTGAGCAATGAATTCTGACTTTAGATACAAACTGCCTTTTAAAGTATATAGGACATATGAAATAATGCAATATAATTTAATGTAAAACAATAATTTAACATATTAAACAACCCAGATAACATGCATATGTGAATCCTGTGTAAGAAGAGCATGACTGATCAAAGTCAGTGATGGTCCAGTTCCACTTGGGTCTCGACTGCCTTTATAAACACTCCAAGCACCAGAAAATCCATCTATTCGTTTTCTGTGAGGCAGTTAAAAGCGTTTGGTATCAGGAATCATCATATGTTTCTATGAGTTGTTTGAATGGCTCCCTCATTGTAACATCACAATAAGGAAATGTGCATAGAACCACCTTGGCACAACCCCTAACCTGTCAAACCCTCACTAGAGCCCATCTACAAGATCAGTGAAAGCCAGCAGACTTTGTCTGAGGGAGGAATCTGTAATTACTGTCCGTGGCAAGTCAGCACATACGGTAGATACTGTAAGTTCTTTCAAATAATGAGTTTTTAATGTGTTTCTATCACAGTTAAGCATGAACTAGCTTGTTCAAATTTTTTCATTCAGCACAAGCACTGAAAGCATTAACGTGTGGTAAGCGCTCACCATTACCAGCTTATTTACATTAAAAGTGACAGAGCCCTTAAATGACTCATTCTGAAAGGGAGTGAAATAGGCAAAAATAGAGCTGGTAAGATCTCTTTATGTGATAGTGACACAAGTTCACAAGAAGTTAGGACAATATTAATTAATTAATATTAATATATATTAAAGATATATCACATCATTGGTTGATAATGTATGTATAATATGTACATATTGGGCTGGGAACACAAAAAAAATGTGTGAAAAATAGGAAAATTGTAATATGTAGTGAAATTTTATGAATTAATGCATTAATGCAAAAATTAGACATTGCAGAAACTTCTCTAGTTTTTGAGTTTTCTAAACTGAACAGAAACAGTGAAAATCAAGCAGAAATCCACCCTCTTTGTAAATGCACCCTCGTTCTGAGTGTGTTTGCTTCTCCTGTCTGCTGTCAAGTTTTGATCCCATTCCCAGAGAAAAAGAAAAGCATATTAGTTTACGCTCGAGAGCCCAGCGTTCTGCTGAAGGCTGGACTTTTAAAATCTAGAGTCTGGTTTTCATGACGTGATTAAACTCCACTTTTAGCCAATGCTTAAGGGCTAATTCTCCAACACGTTCCTGTGGCAGTAGGTGACCCAAAGGTCAGCATTTTAAAAATGACATTAAAAAACCTTGTTAGTGGCACCGCTCAGAGGAACTTTAATGACTTTAAATTAAGGGCAAGGAATAAAAAGCGAGAGGTGTGACCGCTCTAATCTCCTATCCTTCAAGGGACGGCGTGGACGGGTCCTTGCCAAACAAGACTTTGCGCTAAGTGAGGGCAGAAGCGCTCATTCGTCTTTAAATCATTACTGTGACAACAAGCTTTTTTCAGGTTTTGTCAGTTTTGAAAAAAAAAAAAATAAGATTGACCTCTGAAGCCCAATCCGGACGGGATTAGTTTCTCAGGTAGACGCCTACTCAGGGATAAAACTCTTGCATCTGGACTGCAACTGAATAAACAGGAGGACCAGTGAGTTTATAGACTTTCTTGGTCACGTGACATCGCGCTCAGTAGCTCCTCCCTTTCCACTCGCTGTTGTGTTTTTACATGGATCTCCGCAGAAACACGCACCTAAAGTGTGTTTCTGTGTAATTACGGTCCGTGGCAGTGGACAAATAGCTATTTTATTAAACGTGAGTTAATGAAACTCAGAGATGTGGATCTGTACAGGACTAAAATTACAGAAGGACCAAAGAAAAAAAAAATAGTAGGTAGTAAGAGAACGTCTGAGAAAAACACATACATGGTCGTTCCAGACGGGAATAAAAACTTAGAGGACCCCCCCTATAAAAGATAAAATTACTCCAGGACGTCCGGATTGGGTTTTTGTATCATTTTCAGACAAACGTGCAGCTTTTGTAAAGGTTTTACAACTTTTTTCAACAATTATTTTTCTTTTCACCTCTGTGAAAAACTAAAAAAACACTCTGGATCAGTCTACTAGATCAATGAGTATCATTTATCTGAACCCTTGAGTGAAACTAATCTGGAATGGTTGAACAGTACCACACTCCTCTGCAGCAAAGCTTTCATCAGGCTTCTGTGACGCACAAACTTCTCCACCATGCCAAGCTCACAACACAAGAAAGGAATGTACAGCAACGCGTGAGGATACAGAGTGCCAAATAAGGATATCACTGACCATTCAGCTATTAACTGTTGTTTGTGTGATGATGTACATTTGATTTGTCTTGATTGTTGACAAAAGTAATAAAGGGGGTGCCTTTGTTGGGCAACAATTGTGGACTAATGTTAGGCCACAATAATAAGCCCCAGTTGGGCTATGGTCATGGCTCCCAACAGCTTTATTTTTAGCACTGGTTAAGCTACGATTGCGTGATAAATTTGGGATTAATTCATGGGCCACAGATAGGCTAAAGTTATGGGTCAAAGTTGGACTTGGTATGGTACCCATTTGAGCAACATCATATTCCCTGGTTAGATTTCAGTTGTGGGTCAAAGTTGGACTATGTGCCTGGTTTCTGGTGGAACTACTGAACTAGACCCCAAATGGGCTACAGTTGTTGGCTAAATTTGGGACAAATTCATGGCCCAGGCTAGGCTACAGTTGTGGATATTACAATGGTTCCCAGTTGAGCTATATCATTGGAACTGGTTAGATTACAGCTGTGGGCCAAAGTTGGGCTAAATCTATGGTTCTCAGGTAGACTAGAGTTGTGGACCAAAGTTGGCTTATAATATTGGTCCCCAGTTGAGCTATGTCATTGACCCTGGTTAGATTACAGTTGTGGGCCAAAATTGGGCTAAATCTATGGTTCTCAGGTAGACTAGAGTTGTGGACCAAAGTTGGCTTATAATATTGGTCCCCAGTTGAGCTATGTCATTGACCCTGGTTAGATTACAGTTGTGGGCCAAAATTGGGCTAAATCTATGGTTCTCAGGTAGACTAGAGTTGTGGACCAAAGTTGGCTTATAATATTGGTCCCCAGTTGAGCTATATCATTGACCCTGGTTAGATTACAGTTGTGGGCCAAAGATAGACTATGTGCCTTATCCCTACTGGGCCTACTGAACTTGACCCCAAATTGGATAAAGTTGTGGGCTAAGTTTGGGATAAATTCATGTGCCCTCGCCAGGCTATAGTTGTGGGTCAAAGTTGGGCTATGTTCCTGGTCCCTAGTGGGACTAATCTACTAGACCCCACTTGGGCTACAGTTGTGGGCCAAAGTTGGACTATGTGCCTGGTCTCTGGTGGGACTACTGAACTAGACCCCAATTGGGCTACATTTGTGGGCTAAATTTGGGATAGATTCATGTGCCCTCGCCAGGCTTCAGTTGTGGGTCAAAGTTGAGCTATGTGCCTAGTCCCTAGTGGGACTACTGTTTTAGACCCCATTTGGGCTACAGTTGTGGGTCAAAGTTGGACTATTACAATAGTTCCCAGTAGAGGTATATCATTGGCCCTGGCTAGATTACAGTTGTGGGCCAAAGTTGGGCTATGTGCCTGGACCCTAGTGGGACTACTGTACTAGACACCAGTTGGGCTTCATTTGTGGGCAAACATTGGGCTAAATTTATGGTCCCCAGTTAGCCTACAATTGCAGGCCTCAGTTGGGCTATAATAATAGTCCCCAACTGAGCTATATCAACAGGGGAGGGATGTAAACAAAAGCTTACCAGAGAAACATTTTATTTTATATATTTTTTTCCATTATCATTCACTATAGTACAAACAACCTTATAGGCCAGACGTTTCATGCTTATTGACGACCCCTGGTTTACAGACTATCACGTCTGCTCTAGCACTAGCACTATTACAGTCTCTCCAAATGTTTACTGCATGTCTGCAAGACAGACCGATAGATGTGATCAATCCTACGCAATGTATGACCTGCAGTACTGATAATATTGCAGTATGTCTCTTTAGTACACCGTCCATAAGTCTGCTGAAAGCCTGCGATCATGAGTCCAATGAGATATTCTCCAACGAGTTCAATCAAACTAGCCTTAAATGCCAGCATGTCTGAATCTGAGCCCCTGCCAACCTGTTTGTGATTTAGCCAAATGCCAATATGTGATTGGGGATGGCGGAGGGCTGTCAGAGAGCTAAAGCAGAGTAGAAAGTATGTCAGTTGTGGCCGGGACTCCATCTCGCTATGGCGGAGATTTATGGCACACGTTTGGCCTCAATGATCACGGGGACGCATCTGCTACACGACTGATCTCAGCAGTCATCTCTGCGCCCGCTGCCATCTCTCTTCCTGCGCTGGTTTTTATGCTGTTGATGACCTTCATCCCAATCAGACTGGAGCAGCTCTAATGTGCCAGACGGTCCGCAGCTAATGCCAATTACGTCCTCCCCAACAGTCATGAGAAACTGCCCCGGCCTGCGCTCAGCAAGACAAAGAATGCAGCCATAACGCTTAAAACCATTCCCTACACCTAACACTGCAGTAAAGCATTAATATTAACTGATGTGAGTTGCTATATCGTTGGATATATGGTTGCTATCCAATGAAAAACAAGTATCTCAATTTTTTTCAATTTTTAGTTTACGGCATAATTTGAGCACACTAACTGTCCCTTTCACTGTGCCAAAATTTCTTAATGAATGGACCATACTATAGAAACATACCTGAAAAAATTAACTATTTTTTATTGACATTCACTGAAGGTTACAAGTTTTTTTGGTGACACTTTCTTTGAATGTCATCTCTATAAGACTCTATATACATACTCATAACACATTATAATGCATTTATAAGGCATTATAAACATGGCTATACATATTTATAAAAATATATAATTCATTATAGCCATGCGAATTATGCATCATGAAATGTGATTATAATGCATTAAAAGCTGCGTTTATAGCATGTTATAAATCAACACCAAGAAACTTTATCATGACTAAAAAAGCTTCCAACTCATAAACGCACCCTCAATAATAAATATATTTTTAACCACTCATAAATTATACTTGTCTTGAATATAATATTAATTATAGTCAATTATAATGTATTATAACAGGTCTTTGTGTGCTCTAAGTAAAGTGCCAGACTTTCATTTTGGGACTAGATTGTTACTATTTTAACATATATATTATAAGCACAGCTTATAATGTATTATGGTCACAGGTCATAATGCTTAACAAACATGGCTATAATGGGTTATGCAATTTTATAAACATTTATAGCCATGTTTATAATGCCTTATGAATACATTATAATATGTTATGAATGTGCTTATAGAGTCTAATAAAGATGACATTCATAGAAAGTGTTACCGTTTTTTTTTTTTTTCTCTCTCTTGTAAAGTTGCTGTTTTGGAGATACTTGTTTTGTATTGGACAGTGATAATATTTGCTCCTAAGTACTATTTCATTGAATTTGCACTAGAGATTTAGAGCTGCATGAAATTAAAAACTTTAATTTTGGTACAGTAAAGAAAAGTATATTATAAACATGTATTTAAAAAAAATAACAAAGAAATCTTATATTGTTCTATGATTATATAAATGATGCGTACAACTTACAGCTAGTAGACAGCAACGGTAATAAACTGAGCTTAAAAATATTTTTAAAAATGTCAATTTACAAAGACCCTGTCTGTAGTAAAGCAGTGCTGGAACACATGGTGTTACTGCTGTTACTCTCAACTGCAGCATTTACACACTTACACACTTACAGCGTATTCACACTTTCATCATCATAACTATAAGAAGACACAGATAAAACACAGAGAACTCTGTAACTATTAAAAGAAGTCTTTTCTTTAGAGAATGAAGATGAAGCCAGAGAGCGGTGAGTACTGTTTCCTACACCTTCAAAAGACTCTTAAAAACTGGAGAAAACTGCTACAGGAAGAGTCACGTCTGGCTGACCCACATGGAAACAGCTTCAGCCTTTAGCCTTTAGTTCAAATTAACATTAGACTAAGTCTCAGAATTAGAGGTCTGACAGATGAAGTGTTCCCACCCAAACATGCTTTAGACAAACAACACATTGACTTGAAGTATAAAGCAGCCTACAGATTCATTACTAGGGGGGAGCATTAGCCATTAGCACCCACCCATATCTGTGTGTATAATGAATTGCATTGCTTTGTGAGTAGTTTTAGATTAGTAGTCCTTGGGGTGTAATAAAAGAGGTTGAGTAAAAATGTGATGGTTTGATACGTTACTTAGCATTATCAGGTACCACTTTTACTTATACTCAAAAAATACATATTTTGTACACTTTTCCTCTTTATTCTTCTCTTCCACTGCGTGTATGTATATTGTATAAGCTAGGGTGCATCTACTTCTTTTTCAGCCATTATCTCAAAGTAACAATACTTTTACTTGACTGTGCATTTAGGCTATTTTACCCAACTCTGCATACGAACAGTCTACTAAACTGCTTATGCAACACAAAAGAAAAAAAAAAAAAGGAAAATAATCCGAGGAGAGACACACTACAGCTGGCTGCACAGTGGTAGATATCAAGTGGCTGTTATGAAGTAGACAACCTCCAATGTTGTACAGCATGCGGTTTGATATTTCATTATGCATTAAATCCTGCTGGAAGAGCCCAGAATCTGCCAGAGGAGGGAAAATGACAATAAACAGAGGAAAGACTGCAGAGCGGTTTGCAGGCTGCGCCGCTGAGATCTGCAGGGCTAGCACGAGACGCTAGCGTAGATTAGGACGACGGGACATCGTTACAGCTCCTCAATCAAAATGAAGTTAAGCTATTAAACTTAATCTTTAGATACGCTGGACGATTTGCCCTTGCGCAGGGTCGCAATTTCTGGCAACAAACTTAAGGAGGCATATCACTGACTGGAGTAGGTCCAGTTGGAGCATCATAAAGTAAATACAGCATCTCACAAAAAGTGAGTACACCCCTCACATTTCTGTAAATATTGTATAATATATATTTTCATTAGACAACAGTGAAGATATGACACTTTGACATAATATAAATTAGTCAGTATATGGCTACAGTTTAACAGTGTTGTAATTTACTATGTCCTCAAAATAACTCAACAAACAGCCAGTAAAGTGAGTACACCACTAAGTGAAAATGGCTGAATTATGTCCAATTAGTAATTTTCCCTCCCCAACGTCATGTCAATGGGGAGCAGGTGTGTTAAACTCTCTCATACTGGCCATTGGAAGCTCAATATGGCATCTCATGGCTAAGAACTCTCCCAGGATCTGAAAAAAGAATTGTTGCTCTACATAAAGATACTCATTTTTGTGAAATACTGTATAATAAATTCATAAGAAATTCTTAAATTGGGGAAACAAAATTCATGAAATATTAGAAATATCAAAAATCAAAAAAATCAATAATCTAAGTATTAAGTACATAAAATCTATCGCACCACCACAACAATATGCACCAAAACCAATTATGATTTCCGATTGTGGCCACTATAATTGTGAGATTGCTGGATTGGGTGGATAAAGTAGATGGTGTTCTTTTTCCCCCTCATCACTTCTAGGGTGATGTCGAACATCACAAGGCGTCTGTAAGCTGATGTATCAGAACCGAGTCGCTGCACTTTCCTCCGAGTGCGCTGTGAGTTCGAAAAAAGGCGGAGTCTATCTCTGCATGTATCAGAGGAGGCATGTGCTTGTCTTCACCCTCCTTGTGTTTTGGCATCACTAGTGATAGGGGGTATCCAGCTGAGTAGCAACTGAATGAGTGGAATAGGTAAACTAGGGAGAAAAATTTGAGGAAAATTTAAAAAATATATAAATTATGCAGAGAAACAGATACAGGACTACAGTCTGTAAATATAATAGAACTACAAATTGTCCTATATGAGAAGTGGATCTGAAAAAATGGACAATAGGAGTAGAAACAAAGAAGTGATCACAATGTTATGCTTGATCAGAGTAAATTTGAAATATTCTATATTTATTTTTCCATGTGTCTGTCAGTCAGATTAATATGCGCAGTAAGTTGTTACGATGGAGACGGAGGGGTGTGAAGGAGGAGGAGGACGTAAGTGCAAAGATGATACTTTAATAAATAAACCAAACAAACACAAAAAGGAAAACAGATTACATAAACTAAGGCTAAGACTGGGGTAAAGACTGGGATACAAACACTAGGATACAAGGCTAGGCTACAAAGGCTAAACACTATAAACAGGAAACACGGTTAGAATTACAGACTAGAAAACACAAAAGACTCGACACAGCATGTACAAACAGAGGGGCTTAAATACAGGAGGAACACCTGGGCAGGGCTGATGAGGGGGCAGGGCTACAGATAAGACACAGGTGAGAACACTGATGGTTAGGGCAGGGCTAAGACGTGACAGATACATAACAGAAACACGTGGCTGTGAACACATGACAGGAAAACAGAGGGGCAGGAGCACTAGGGAACAAATGAGGGAGAAACATAACACAGACATGGGCTAAGGTGTAACATAACCCCCCCTCAACGGCGCCACTTCCAGAGGCGCCGAGAGAGAGGGAACAGGGACTGGACAGGGGACACGAACGGAGACTGGACAGAGGACTGGACAGGGAATGGAAACTGGACAGGAGACGTAGACCGGGCAGGGAACTTGACATGGGACGGAGACTGGAATGTAGACTGGGACGGGGACAGGACACATGGCTGAACAGGGGAACGGACAGGAGACAGAGACTGGACAGGGGACCGAACAGGAGACGGAGACTGGACACGGGGCTGAGACTGGATAGGGGGCTGGACACGGGGCTGAGACTGGACAGGGGGCTGGACAAAACTGGACAGGGGAACTGGAACAAATACACGGACAGGGACGGACACAAACACAGTGACAGGGACGGGAACAGGAAAACCACCGGGGACAGGAACGGGAACAAACACAGACACGGGGACCAGGACAGGGAGAGACATGGGTACAAACGCAACTTGGGGATGCCCAGGACTGGCTAAAGTCTGTGGGGTAGTTAGAGGGGCCAGCCTGGGCACAGTTCTTGGGCAGAGGTCCGGGGGCCTTGGGGCGGGCCTAGGAGCCCGTGACCTGGGAGCAGGCCTGGGGATAGGCCTGGGGGCATACAAAGTTCTGGGAGTGGGCACAGGGTCAGAGGCGGCCGGAGCCGCGGGCACAGGGTCAGAGGCGGCCGGAGCCGCGGGCACAGGGTCAGAGGCGGCCGGAGCCGCGGGCACAGGGTCAGAGGCGGCCGGAGCCGCGGGCACAGGGTCAGAGGCAGTGGGTACCACATGAGCGGCAGGCACTGCAGACACAGGAGCTGAGGCTGTAGCAGCGGGAGCTGCTGGTGCTGGAGCTGAGGCTGTAGCAGCGGGAGCTGCTGGTGCTGGAGCTGAGGCTGTAGCAGCGGGAGCTGCTGGTGCTGGAGCTGAGGCTGTAGCAGCGGGAGCTGCTGGTGCTGGAGCTGAGGCTGTAGCAGCGGGAGCTGCTGGTGCTGGAGCTGAGGCTGTAGCAGCGGGAGCTGCTGGTGCTGGAGCTGTGGCAGCAGGTGCTGGAGCTGGAGCTGTGGCAGCAGGTGCTGGAGCTGAGGCTGTAGCAGCGGGAGCTGCTGGTGCTGGAGCTGAGGCTGTAGCAGCGGGAGCTGCTGGTGCTGGAGCTGAGGCTGTAGCAGCGGGAGCTGCTGGTGCTGGAGCTGAGGCTGTAGCAGCGGGAGCTGCTGGTGCTGGAGCTGAGGCTGTAGCAGCGGGAGCTGCTGGTGCTGGAGCTGAGGCTGTAGCAGCGGGAGCTGCTGGTGCTGGAGCTGAGGCTGTAGCAGCGGGAGCTGCTGGTGCTGGAGCTGAGGCTGTAGCAGCGGGAGCTGCTGGTGCTGGAGCTGAGGCTGTAGCAGCGGGAGCTGCTGGTGCTGGAGCTGGGGCTGGAGCAGCGGTAGCTGCTGGTGCTTGAGCTGGAGCTGGGGCTGGAGCAGCGGAAGCTGCTGGTGCTTGAGCTGGAGCTGAGGCTGGAGCAGCGGGTGCTGCTGGTGCTTGAGCTGGAGCTGAGGCTGGAGCAGCGGGTGCTGCTGGTGCTTGAGCTGGAGCTGAGGCTGGAGCAGCGGGTGCTGCTGGTGCTTGAGCTGGAGCTGAGGCTGGAGCAGCGGGTGCTGTTGGTGCTTGAGCTGGAGCTGAGGCTGGAGCAGCGGGTGCTGCTGGTGCTTGAGCTGGAGCTGAGGCTGGAGCAGCGGGTGCTGCTGGTGCTTGAGCTGGAGCTGAGGCTGGAGCAGTGGGTGCAGCTTGAGCAGGCGCGGCGGGTGCAGCTTGAGCAGGCGCGGCGGGTGCAGCTTGAGCAGGCGCGGCGGGTGCAGCTTGAGCAGGCGCGGCGGGTGCAGCTTGAGCAGGCGCGGCGGGTCTAGGAGCTCGTGACCTGGGAGTAGGCACAGGAGCAGAGGCTGGACCCCCATGCACATGAACTGGGGTAACAGCGGGCACAGAGTCAGAGGCGGCCGGGGCCGCGGGAACTGGGTCAGAGGCGGCCGGGGCCGCGGGAACTGGGTCAGAGGCGGCCGGGGCCGCGGGAACTGGGTCAGAGGCGGCCGGGGCCGCGGGAACTGGGTCAGAGGCGGCCGGGGCCGCGAGCAGCGCTGATCCAGAGGCGGCCGGAGCCGCGAGCAGCGCTGAAACAGAGGCGGTGGGTCCTGCTGGCGTGAGCGCGGCAGGCACCGCGGGTACAAAGTCAGAGGCGGCCGGAGCCGCGAGCAGCGCTGATCCAGAGGCGGCCGGAGCCGCGAGCAGCGCTGAAACAGAGGCGGTGGGTCCTGCTGGCGTGAGCGCGGCAGGCACCGCTGACGTGGAGGCGGCTGGCACCGCTGGCGAAGAAGCCGCTTCAGCGGGAGCTGAGAGTGCGGCTGCCGCCAAGATCCGGACAGGAGCTGCAGATTCAGCAGTGGGCGTGGCTGTGAACACCGGACCGGAGCTTGCTTCCGGAGCCGGAGTCGAAGATCTGGAAGCCAGCCGCGCTGGAGAGCTGGAAGCCGGCCGCGCTGGAGTGCTGGAAGTCGGCCGCGCTGGAGAGCTGGAAGCCGGCCGAGCTGGAGTGCTGGAAGCCAGCCGCGCTGGAGAGCTGGAAGCCGGCCGCGCTGGAGTGCTGGAAGTCGGCCGAGCTGGAGAGCTGGAAGCCGGCCGAGCTGGAGAGCTGGAAGTCGGCCGGGCTGGAGAGTGCGGTGGAGCTAACATGCTAGTTAGCTTAGCTGGACCGACACTCTCCACCCCACGGAGAGGCGCCGGGAGCGGTTCATCCCCCCGAATTAGCTCCGCGAGGAACCGGAGATATTCCAGGTCCGCCTTCCTCGTGGCATTCCACTTTGCTACGTCCATATTTCGGTCGAGTCTTATGTTACGATGGAGACGGAGGGGTGTGAAGGAGGAGGAGGACGTAAGTGCAAAGATGATACTTTAATAAATAAACCAAACAAACACAAAAAGGAAAACAGATTACATAAACTAAGGCTAAGACTGGGGTAAAGACTGGGATACAAACACTAGGATACAAGGCTAGGCTACAAAGGCTAAACACTATAAACAGGAAACACGGTTAGAATTACAGACTAGAAAACACAAAAGACTCGACACAGCATGTACAAACAGAGGGGCTTAAATACAGGAGGAACACCTGGGCAGGGCTGATGAGGGGGCAGGGCTACAGATAAGACACAGGTGAGAACACTGATGGTTAGGGCAGGGCTAAGACGTGACAGATACATAACAGAAACACGTGGCTGTGAACACATGACAGGAAAACAGAGGGGCAGGAGCACTAGGGAACAAATGAGGGAGAAACATAACACAGACATGGGCTAAGGTGTAACATAAGTAGAGCGTACAGCCTTAAACCAGTGAGTCAGCCTGCCTCAATCTGAGGAAGAATTAACCTTAACCATAATTCATCTGCAAATTCCATACCCAAATCTTCTTTGCAGCTTTCCTTCAATCTGCCGAGTGATGAGCAATTAATCTGCAGTGTAACAGGCATCTCCAAACTCTAAGCAGACAGATTGACTTTTTGCTTCATACACACACACGCTCTAACACTCAGAACCGGGTTCAAATTGACAAGCAGAACTAGGCATATTAAGTTCCAGCAGAAGCAAAGAAAGCATGCGCTTCACAATCAAAAATATCGTTTACAACAGTAGCTATTAGCTACTGTATCTTATATTTCCTTGCATCTCATTTTCTTGTAAGGTCTATCATTTTTATGTGGGTTTAGGTATCAAAACAGGCAATGATGTTTTTATAGTAATCTTCTTGAGTTAGGGCTGAGCAATATATGAAGTTTTTTTTTTAGTTTTTATATATTTTCACACAAGATATACAGTATAAGATGAGGCACTATTGTTTGTACCAATATAGACTATGTTGAGTTTCAATTACATACAAAGTCCACTGATCTCTCCATCTCTAAAATATACACGTGCATCTCAAAAAATTATAATATCATTGAAAAGTGTTTTTTTTTTTTTATTATAGTAATTTAGTTCACTAACTTCAATATTATATAGATATATTACACACAGAGTGACCTTTTTTTAAGCCTTCATTTCTATTATTGTTGATAAATACATGGCTTACTGCCAATAATAAAAAAAAAATCAGTATCTCAGAAAATCTGAATATTATATAAGACTAATTGGTACTTTTGGCAGTGTGGGCAGTGTGCCAAATCCTGCTGGAAAATGAAATCTGCATCTCCATAAAAGTAGTCAGCAGAGGGAAGCATGAAGTGCTGTAAGATTTTCTGGGAAAACACTGCACTGATATAACACCACCATCATAATCACAGGACACCATTAGGAACCTCTACAACTCCATATAGAGTGGCCTAGCATGTTGCTATACACATACACCTGCGTTACACATTAAGTCTATATGATTAGCTCAATAAATATGGCTATAAAGATAAAGATGCTATATAAATAAACATGCCTTGCCTTGCCTTATTAGAGACACTTACAGGGGTTGGACAATGAAACTGAAACACCTGTCATTTTAGTGTGGGATTTTAGGTTTCATGGCTAAATTGGAGCAGCCTGGTGGCCAATCTTTGTTAATTGCACATTATTGCACCAGTAAGAGCAGAGTGTGAAGGATCAATTAGCAGGGCAGGAGCACAGTTCTGCTCAAAATATTGCAATGCACACAACATTATGGGTGATAAAAGAGGTTCAAAAATAGGACAAATTGTTGGTGCACGTCTTGCCGGCGCATCTGTGACCAAGACAGCAAGTCTTTGTGATGCATCAAGAGCCACGGTATCCAGGGTAATGTCAGCATACCACCAAGAAGGACCAACCACATCCAACAGGATTAACTGTGGACGCTGTAAGAGGAAGCTGTCTGAAAGGGATGTTTGGGTGCAAAAAACATAGAACCACAGCTGATCAAATCACAGTTGAATTCAATGTGAACCTCAACTCTCCTGTTTCCACCAGAACTGTCCGTCACCACAATAAATTATTGTGGTCTAAAACCAGGTGTTTCAGTTTCATTGTCCAACCCCTGTATTACAATTACTTATTTTGTTTTTGATGATGATGATTTTCCCAAAATCTCATTTTACACAGTATGAAAAAGGGGCGCCAAAATATTCTAGAACGATGAATTTGAACAGTACACTTCACAGCATGTGGGCCCAAAGTACCACTCAAAATACAGAGCTCTGACAATTTAGTTTATCCACTGGGAAAGGAGCTTAGGGGACGCAGTCAGAGTTCTGAACTGCATTGATGCAAGACTCGTGATAATTGCTCGCAAAACTTTTTCATCGTTAATGAAAACAAGCGCTGGGAGAACAGTGACTGCGGAGCGAGTTACGAGTCGAGCTGGCAAAAGAAAATCTTTAGAAGACATTCTCAGTGCTTAAAGCCCGGCTCTAACAGCTGACATAACGATTGTAGCATTGGCGTGGAGAAAGAAACAGAAAGCATACTGCTTACAGAACAAAGAGCTCTTTTACTGTGAAACCGGGCAGAATGCCCCACCTGAGTCAATACACGAATCAGCGATGAAAATAATTAATTGAACAGTCTTTCAAAGAGCTTAGCGGGAACAGGTATTGGCATATGTGCTCCCATATCTGTTTCTGAACATCCTCCAGAACACTATACCAAAAGGACAATGATCGTCCACATACTGCTACCATCAAAGATGCTATGTCATGTTACTACAGGACGCTTCTCAGTCCAGAAGAGACACTGAGTTTAAAAACTCCAATAGCACTCCTGTGTCTGATCCAAGTTTTTTTTTTCATTATAGTTTAATTTTATTTCTTCTTTACTTTTTCTCCTCCTCCAATTCAGTTAGTTTCAATTCGTTTTTAGAGTAGTTTTTATTTTTTTTTATTTAATTTCAGTTTTTATTCATTCTAGTATTCATTTTAGTTTTTTTTTCATAATTTAGGTTATTTGTAAAGAAGAAACCATTTAAAAATATATATTTAGTTTCTATGAAACAACCAACTGTCCACAAAAAAACTGTAACAGACCACAAGCTACCAGCCTTAGAGTGCAAAATATATGTAATACTGCTGCTTAAAATAGCAAACAGAACACACATGAACATTAAAATACATATAATATCAGAGAGCTCAATCTGAGAAACACATAAACAACTTTATTAAATTCTACAGGTTTTACTCATTTTCAACAAAATTATCAACTCAGGCTAGTAAAGGTACTCGCAGTTAACACTCTTATGCTGCTCCTCAAATGGACTTATAGCTGTGTGGCGTTTATTCCACACACTGTATTCACTATAGGACACATGCTTTTATCTCGCTCGCACTCTCAATACAGTTGCACTAGGTAGATGTTTTTTTCTTTTAATTACCGTTTCTATTAGTTTCAGTTAACAATTTTTTTTTTACTTTTACTTTTCGTTATTTCATGCTCCAGCTCAACACCACCACCACTAAAACACACCACCATGACCAGAATAATAAAAAAATAAAAAAATAATAATAAAAAATAATAATAATCCACTGTGTTCTCATATCTTGCAGCTCCACCTTTTCTGAACAGCCTCCAGAGCACTATAGCAAAAAGACAACGCTTGCCCACATACTGCTGTTGTTTCCAGAAGATACAATACAGATACTGTGTATGACGCCATTGGTAGACTATACAGTCCAACAGTGACACTGAGGGGTTTAAAATCTCTAGCAGCACTGCTGCTTCTGATCTTCATATACCCCCTACACTGAAACACACCACAATGGCTAGAATGCCCCATCAGTCAATATACCACAGTTAGTTCCAACCCTGCAATGTGATTGGCTGAAAGGCATTCTATGAGTGCCATTATCAGCACTGTAAGCGAAGCTCTCCGTGTATTATTCCGCCACATATAGGTAACCTAGCAACGATGCAGCGCTTACAAGCCAAACAGTGCAGCTACAAACAGAGCAGCAATGGAACTATTTTAACTTGCAGAGTGTTTACAACAACCAATCAGGGCGTATTTTCTCGTCTTTTTTAACTCAACATCTTTCAATAAACAGCGATAATGGAACTGATCGCAATAATACACTCAAGGTTTGAGCTATAACTGTGATGATCTAAGGCCAATCTACGCAGCACAGCAGTGCCAATATTACATGTTACAGCACTCCGTCTCATGCATTATTGCTTGAGTATATGAATCAGCAATGAAAATTATTAATTGGACAGTCACTCAAAGAGCTTAGCAGGACGGAAGGTCAATAAACCACAAATCGACTTTTGACCTGTGAACTACCAATGACATGTCAAATAGCACTTTAAAAAAGCCACTGATTAATAAATCATTCACTGCACCTCACATTTACATAGTACTGACATGTATTGGCAACCTGGTCTCCAAAGAAATTCATACATATGTGACTATATGACCATTTCCTGACAGAAATGAATTATAATACGAGTTACAATTATGCCTTTCAACAGTTACACTTTGAGCCATGGCCAGGGCCCAAAGGTGCCAGCTGAGCAGACACAGGTATTGAGCCCACAACCTTGCGATTAATTACACCAAAATCAACAAATATTATGCACGTTTTAAACGAAATATACACCTGATGACTTCATGTAATTAGCATCTGGATTGTTTAGTCATAAGATTTTTATATTTGCACACATTTGAACATGGTATTCCAATGTATGATTGTATGATTAGAATAGCACTGCTGAGGTACATGTATGATTAGAATAGCACTGCTGAGGTACTTGCATGATTAGAATAGCACTGCTGGGGTACATGTATGATCAGAATAGCACTGCTAAGGTACATGTATGATTAGAACAGCACTGCTGAGGTAAAGGTATGATTACAACAGCTCTACTGAGGTACATGTATGATTAGAATAGCACTGCTGAGGTACCTGCATGATAATATTTTGATATTATCGATATGTGTCGTTAAGCGTTTAAACATTTAATTGTGCTTTAAATTTAATTTACTAGTGCAAACCTGCGGTGAGGAATATTGGTTGCCAAACTTTGTGAAACTGACACCAATAAATCCATATTTCCTGTTTTTTACTTATTTAGGAGTATTTTATCCTCATTAGTAACACAGATTCTGCGAAGTATCATAGAGGGTTTTTTTTGTTATCATGGGAAATGTATTGTGATAATATCGTATCATGAGATGATCTGTGATTCCCACCTCTAGTAGGGAATGTGTACTTAGTTTTTCTTGTACAAAAAAAAAAAAACTATGTAATTTAACCAGGCGTACCTTGAATTTTGTACACGACTGCAATTTCCATATGATTAAAAAATATGCTGAATATTATGCTAAGCTAAAAAGCGAAACTGCTGATGCTCACTTTTTTATTCATGCGAAAAGAAAAACAGACATCATGTAAATGAAGTAAAGTCAGAGCATCGCTTCATCAGAACAGCAGGTCCCTCAGTCTGGACGTCAGTGCGGTGATGCAGCAGATTGGGGCAGTTTCGGCCCTGTCCTTCCAGAGCGTCCAGCGCTGCGGCTGTGAAGGTGAGAGCGACGGCCTTGAGGCTTATCACTGACGGTCATCTCCGGCATCGCTGCAGCCTCAGTGCATACTGAGAACAACCTCTGCACGAAACCTCACGCGCCACAGCCTGCCCCTGCACGGCACCTGCTCTTAAAGGGCGTTTTCACACCAGCACTATTTGGTCCAGTTAAAACGAATTCTGGTCGGTTTATAACCTCAGTGCGGTTCGATTGAGCAGTGCAATTCATCTGGACTTAAACATCAGCCATTAATTCAGCTCAGAAAACAGTTAGCCACTGTGGCTAATCTGGAATTGTGGGTTTAATAATAGAAGTCAAATTGGAACCAGATAGGGAAAAAACAGACAGGAATAAACTAAAAAAAAAAACAGAAATAAAGGACACGGACAAAAGGACTTCTACAAATATACACGGAGGTGGAACAGGAAACACATAGGGACAGATAACAAAGGGGCGGAGCTACAAACAACACACACTGAAGCACTGAAGACAGGGGCTGAGACAAAGAGAACAACACATATAGCCATGTATTAGTGAGCACATGGCTAGAAAAAGCATGGAGACAGAAACAGGAAGACATGGAAGAGGACGAAAACATGACAGTATTAATGAAAGGTTGTATAACGAAACCAACAGCAAGAACATAATTTTTTTATTTTATTTTAACAAATTTATTAATTTGGACTTTACTAAGCAAATCTTGGTTAAAATTTCTCAAATATCAAAATTCTGTGAATATTTGCATCTATTTTTAAGCATTTTCAGATGGTTTGATATATTTTTATTATTTTATTATTACAGAACAACAAATTTCAGCTATAAATATAAAAATGTATTAGAGTACAGTTACTTTTTATGACATATTGATTTAGTTTTGAACGTCCTGAAAATAACCTCTGGCATGTGAGATTATCAAAAAAAAAAAATTGTTTTGTTTTAGGTGAACAAAGGTGCATCAAACTATGAAAACAATATTTACAGAATCCTTTATTTAATTTCATTAAATATGTTCTCTATGTCCTATTGTGTATAAAATATGTAAATCACTGTACTGTTTTTATTCACATTTATATATATTTTATCCAGCATCCCAACATTTTTTTTTTTACAATTGGAATTATCGCCTGCACACACACATACAAACAAACACACACAATAAACCAATAATGCTTTACCTGACACTATCTGTGGCACTATCTGTCGTGAGCGTAGTTAGTTCTGTCACATGCACTGAGGCGTGCCGTGATGCATTTCATGTTGGCTTGCTGCAACGGATGAATGAATACTCTCAGGGCCTAAGCTGCCGCTCATATTAGCCGCCATGCTAATACAAAGGAATAAAAAGCACGTCCCTAGACCTAGTGACAGCATCCATTATGCATAGCCCATTTAATGTTATGTAGAGCAAAAAACTTGTTTTGAAATGTTAATGTCTAAAACCTCTTCCCCGCTGTATTCCTGCCTGATAACGGAAGACGACTGGAATGACTACTGATAATAGACTGTACAGGGAGCGCTCCATTATCAACAGAGTTTATTTTTCACACTCTAACCTTTAGATACCCAAAAGTACAGCACCAATCAAGAGTTTGGACACACAGCTCCTTCTCATTTAATGTGTTTTAATCTCTCTGAAGATTAATACATTGGCATTTATGACATTTAGCTGACATTCTTATCCAAATTGACTTGAAAAAATTGACAAAAAATGAGCCAATGTAGTGTTGGGAGTCTTGCCCATGGACTCTTACTGGTGTAGGGCAGTAGGGATGTGCCATATTGTATCATAAGCAATAATATCACCAACATTTTTTTATATTGTGAACAATATTATACCCTGAAATATTGTGCCATATCACCTATCCCTGATTATATCAATTATCATTAGGGTACTACTTTTTTTAGCAAAAGAAAAAAGTGCACACTGTTCTCATTTCCCATTTTATATCTACTAGAGACAGATTATATTTGTCCAGTATAATTTATTTTACATTAATCCAGGATATATTGAAGTGCATTTTTAGTGTCCTGCAAAAATAACTTTTTTAATTCAGTGTTTTTTCATAAAACCAAGAGTATCGTTATCGCAAAAATACCATGAAATATCGTGATGGGCCATATTGCACCATAGCTGCACCATATCGCATTTCACAGCCATTTTTCAAGCTTCACCTGAACGTAATCCAAGCCATGGACCGGCAGGTGGTAGATGAAAGACACACAGCCGACAAAGAGCGGAATCCGCTGAACGCAGTGCTGACCACACTGCCCAAAACATCAAACAAGACCCAGCCTGACCATGAATCACTCCCCATATAATCACACACACACACACACACACACACACACACCGCTGACTGTGGACAGAGCGGCCGCGGGTTGTGGTGCTAAGTGGTGGAAAGATGCTGTGCATTATTTAAGTGACAGCGAGAGAGTCTTGTCCAAATCCATGCGGAATAAAGGGCAGAGGGGTGTGTGGCTGAGGCGTGCAGAGCAGTGTGTGTGTGTGTGTGTGTGTGTGTGTGTGTGTGTGTGTGCGTGTGTGCGTGTGTGTGTATGCAAAGCACTTAAGTGCTCACCATGTAGCATGTAGCAAAGCCGTGGGGACTGGCAAGGATATCATGAGCTGCCTCTGGGCGTCTGCAGCTCCGCAATGAATACGGAAACAGTAAAAACAATGCAGCTACCTCACAGAGAGAGAAAGAGAGAGAGAGAGAGAGTAAGACAGAGAGACAGAGAGAGTGAGACACAGAGGGAGGGAGAGAGACTGAGAGAGTGAGAGAGTGAGACACAGAGGAAGAGAGCGACAGAGAGAGGGGAGAGGTGAAGAAAAGAAATAAAAGAGAGAGGAAAAAAAATGTCCAATTAGACAAAGATGAGGAGATGAGGGAGAGAAAAGAGAGAGAAGAAATGTACAGTGAAAAGATAGAATAGAGTGAGAGAGTGAGAGTGTGAAAGGAAAGAAAAGAAGAGGGGAAATTAAGAAAAAACATAAAAACACAGAAAAACACGGAAGAGGCAGAGAAACAGTGGAGGGAGACAAAAGAAAAGAGCTGAGAAAGAATGAAAGCAAGAAAAAATATATAATGGAAAAGAGAAAGATGGACAGACAGAAAGGAAAAAATGAGTTTGTAAAGAGAGGTGAAAAGGACAGAGCAAATAAAAGAAAGAGTGAGACAAAGAAGTAGTGAGAGACAGTAAAAGAGAAAAGAGGAAAAAAGTATGAAAAGAAAGAAAAAAGGAAAGGAATAGAAGAATAGGAAAAAGGGAAATGGGGAGGCACAGAGGGGTGATGACTGATAGAGGAATGTGTAAGAGGAGGGGAAGAGAAGGAGAGGAAAGGAAGGAGGAAAAAGAAAGCGTAAGATAGAGGGTGTGAAGAAAGAAAGATGTGTTGGACGAAAAGAAAAAGGGGGCACAAGAATGAGGAAAAAAGAAGATAAAAAGATAAAGAAAAAAGACAAAGAAGAATATTTAGGGAGAAACTATTCAAAAGGTTGAAAAAAATAGAGATGAGAAGAGAGAGTAAGAAAGGAAAGAGGGAAAGAGAAGACATTGAGAGACGAAACTAGAAAAAAGAAATGAAAATGAGACACAATATGGGTAAAGGAGGAAAAAACAGGGAGGAAGAAAAGGAGAAAAAATGAATGCAATGAAGAAGGAGGAATTAAAAGGGAAGAGAGCTGGAAAAAGAAACTGAAAAAGGAAATTGAAAGAGAGGAGGACAGAGAAGGAAAAGACAAAGAGAAAGAGAAAAAGAGAATAGTTTTGAGAGAGAGAGAGAAAGAAAGGGAGAAAAAGAGAAGGGGGAGAAAGAGAGAGAGAGAGAGAGAAAGAGAGAGAGAGATGCACTGTGTTGTGGGGGGGGGGGTGACTCTGCAACACTGACACATATTTTGCAATAGAGAGCAGAACTGTATGAGAACCAAAACCATACTAATAATTATGAAACACACACACACACACACACACTCTCTCTCTCTCACACACACTCTCTCTCTCTCTCTCTCTCTCTCTCTCTCACACACACACACACTCTCTCTCTCTCACACACAGAGGAGGAGAGCACACTGAGAGAGGAGCTAAAAACCAGTATACCTTATCAGAGATTTCAGCTCCCTGGTTTCCATGGCAACCATAACATTTATCACAAACATTTGTGTTCTCTCTCTCTCTCCCTCTCTCTTTTTTCCTCGCTCTCTTCCTGCTGATCTCTCTTTGTGTAAAAGAGAGAGAGAGAGAGAGAGAGAGAGAGAGAAAGAGGGAGAGAAAAAAGGGAGAGATAAAGAGAGAGGGAGAGTCTAACTTTATCCCTGGAAAGAGAATAGAGGAGAGATTGATCAGCTTCCTGCATTCCTCCTGCAGCTCCATCTGACTGTGTGTGTGTGTGAGAGAGAGAGAGGAAGAATGCAATTGGGACTGAGTCGCATTTTAAACCACCCTATTGTGGCAACTTTAATAATAATAATAATAATAATAATAATAATAACAATAATAATAATAATAATAATAATAGTATATATAGCAATTTTAGTGCTGTATACAAACTGCTGAACAATTTAAATTAAAAGTAGAAAAACAAAATAATTGGTTACCTACTAACAATGCAGTAATAACCCAACAGTAAACGGCTAGTAATCTAATATAAATGTAAAACGTGCAAAAGTAATTTAATAAAACGATGATAAAATATATTTTAGATATGATAATAAAATGTGTTGTGTGTTTATGTATGTTTATTTAGTTTAATCCATTTCTTGGAGCGTTATTAACCCTCCTGGTTTTAGTGTACAGGGTGAATAAGGGTCTCTGCTAGTGGGCTGCTGTTTGAAATGAGAATTACTGATCTGCTAGCTGCTTATTTCTGACTCTCTCTCTCTTTGTTTAACTATATTTCTTTCACAGCCTTGTTACTCCACTCTAGGTGATGCTATATTAGGAAAAGCACTTCATAGAAATATAATACATAATAATAGACATTAATAAAATATGATTTAATATGAGAACCAGAATAATGAAAGAGGAGAAGCTTACAAGTTAAATGTTTTCTTATTATACATGATTATTAAATACAGTAACAGATATATTTACTGGTCATGTGTTCCAAATCTTTGCAATGCAAGGAATCCTATAAGGGATCTTAAAATGTGATTTGGAACACAGTCATTATTATTGGTTGTATTGGTTTTTCTCCAGTCGGTGAAGGAATTGTAAAGCCTGCACTGAATAAATGTGCCTTTTTTCAAGGCCGGCCCGTTTGAACACTCTCTGTCTGGAACAGTTTTCTGTTCCACTGCATTCCTCTGAAATGCTCTGAATACTTTTATTTCTTTATTTTGTTCTGCTTTTTTCATCGCAGCCTATCTGATCCGTACAGTCTGTGCTGAAGCTGGCCTTGGTTTGGCTTCATCCAGCAGCATCATTTCATCACTTCTACTAAACCTCTTTATGCACATATATCTCGAAGCTCTGGAGATCTCAGCATCACTGATCAGTGTACACTCAAATATCTAAAATATGTACTAAAATGCTGTATCTGCATCTACTGGAGTATTGTTTTTACTTCACTACTGTACTTAAGTACTAAAATACTGTATCTGTATCTACTGGAGTATTGTTTTTACTTCACTACTGTACTTAAGTACTAAAATACTGTATCTGTATCTACTGGAGTATTATTGTTACTTCACTACTGTACTTAAGTACTAAAATACTGTATCTGTATCTACTGGAGTATTGTTTTTACTTTACTACTGTACTAAAATACTAAAATGCTGTATCTGTATCTGCTGGAGTATTAATTTTACAACACTGCTGTACTTAAGTACTAAAATGCTGTATCTGTATCTACTGGAGTATTGTTTTTACTTCACTACTGTACTTAAGTACTAAAATACTGTATCTGTATATACTGAAGTATTATTTTTACTACACTGCTGTACTTAAGTACTAAAATATTGTATCTGTATCTACTGGAGTATTAATTTTCTTCACATCTTAATTAAGTACAAAAATGCTGTATCTGTATCTACTGGAGTATTATTTTTACTTCACTATTGTACTAAAATATTAAAATACTGTATCTGTATCTGCTGGAGTATTATTTTACTTCACTACTGTACTTAAGTACTAAAATACTGTATCTGTATCTGCTGGAGTATTATTTTACTTCACTACTGTACTTAAGTACTAAAATGCTGTATCTGTATCTACGGGAGTATTATTTTTACTTCACTATTGTATTTAAGTACTAAAATGCTGTATCTGTATCTACGGGAGTATTATTTTTACTTCACTATTGTATTTAAGTACTAAAATGCTGTATCTGTATCTGCTGGAGTATTATTTTACTCAAAATGCTGTATCTGTATGTACTGGAGTATTATTTTTACTTCACTTAAGTAAAAATACTTAAGTATTTTAATACTTAATACTTAGGTACTAATACTTAATACTTTAGTACTATATCTTAGGTACTAAAATGCTGTAGTTGTATCTACTGGAGTATAATTTTACTTCACCACTGTACTTAAGTGGTAAAATACTGTATCTGCATCTACTGGAGTATTATTTTAGCTTTACTACTGTAATGAAATACTAAAATACTGTATCTGCATCTATTGGAGTATTATTTTTACTTCACAACTGTACTTAAGTACTAAAATACTGTCTCTGTGCTCTACTGGAGTATTATTTTTACTTCACAACTGTACTTAAGTACTAAAATACTGTATCTGTGCTCTACTGGAGTATTATTTTTACTTCACTTAAGTAAAAATATTTAAGTACTAAAAAACTGTACTTAAGCACTATAATGCTGTATCTGTATCTACTGGAGTATTATTTTTACTTCACTACTGTATTTAAGTATTAAAAAAAGTTTTTTACTACAGGTACTACATGAGACAAGCCATGTGTGTGTATTTGTACATCTGTGTCAGCAATGGCTAGAACTTTAATTAGCTAAATGCATTAGAAGAAGTGTCCACAAACTTTTGGACATTTGGACATGTGGACAGTGTATCATGCCGTGCTCAATTTGCCTGAGTATACGTTTTGTAAGCTACTGAATTTCCCAGACCTGCCATCAGATCCAGATTTCCATTCCACGCTCCATAAAGTTATTGAACTACAGGGTTAGAAATATTTAATTAACTGAAGGGATTTGGTTCCAAAATGCACTGAAATCCATTTTTTATACAACTGTCTGTTTGTTTACACACACACACACACACTTTTAAAATGGACTTTTCATCACAATTCAAATGCATGAATACTCATACTGTTACACGGGACATGCCAAAATCATGGGACACGACATTACTTCCTGTTCCATGACATGTATACATGAATTTTATAAAGAATCTTGTTACTATAGATATTACTATAGTATTACTTTACAATTTACACTAATTATTTTACATATTCTAAAGAAATACAGGTGCACCTAAAAAATATCTATAAAATATTCTATAGAATATATATTGAAAAGTTACTTTATTTCATTAATTTAGTTAAAAATGTGAAAAAGCATATATTATATAGATGTATTACACACAGAGTGATCTATTTTAAGTGTTTATTTCTTTTATAGTTGATGATTTTGGCTTAGAGCTACTAAAAACCCAAAAATCAGTGTCTCAGAAAATGAGAATATTATATAAGACTAATTGGTTCTTTTGGCAGTGTGGGCAGTGTGCCAAATCCTGCTGGAAAATGAAATCTGCATCTACATAAAAGTTGTCAGTAGCAGAGGGAAGCATGAAGTGCTGTAAGATTTTGTGGGAAAACAAAACTGCACTGACTTTAGACTTGATAATAAAACACAGTGGATCACCACCAGCAGATGATCAGCATGTCTCTCCAAACCATCACTGATCATCAGTACATTTTACATTTCATTTGTAAATCAAGGGAGCAGAGTCTGGAGGAAGAGTGGAGAGACACACAGTCCAAACTGCTTGAGGTCTAGTGTGAAGTTTCCACCAATCAGTGATGGTTTGGACTGCTGACAACTTTAACGGAGATGCGGATTTTATTTTCCAGCAGGATTTGGCACACTTTCCACACTGCCAAAAGTACCAATTGGTCTTATATAATATAATTTTCTGAGATACAGATTTACTATAATCATCAACAATAAAATAATATATTATATAATATTATATATATATATATATATATATATATATATATATATATATATATATATATATATATATATAGTATACGTATATGTAGTATATATATATATATAGTATATATATATATATATATATATATATATAAAGCTAATTTAGTTTAAAATGTGAAACTCATATAATATATATATATATATATATATATTATATGAGTTTCACATTTTAAACTAAATTAGCTTTTCTATTATATAAAAAAATGAGTATCTGAATATACTTTAATGTAAACTACATAAATGATCATATGTAGACTTTAAAAAGTACTCAGCAAGAGATGAATCAAGAGTTTTTTTTTTTTTTTTTTAATCTCTTGCCATTTCATTTCACATATCAGATTTATATGTAAAATGAAACCACCCTCAACTATGCTAATTTACCATTATGCTGGGAACAGCACTGTCTGTCAGTGGCTGCTTCACACTGAAGGTGCCAGCCGAGGCTGTTGTTAAATCGTCTGTTAAAGTCTATCTGAGATTTAAAGGAGCATTAGACCATTTCCTCTGCACTTTCTTACTAATTTACCTGTCTTAATAATATACGTACCTCATAGAATACAGCTCTGGAAAAAAATAAGAGACCACTTCAGTTTCTGAATCAGTTTTTTTTCTGATTTTGCTATTTATAGGTATATGTTTGAGTAAAAAAAAAATAAACATTGTTGTTTTATTCTATACAACTACTGATAACATTTCACCCAAACTCCAAATAAAATATTGTAATTTAGAGCATTTATTTGCAGAAAATGAGAAATGGCTGAAATAACAAAAAAGATGCATATAATAATGCAAAGAAAACAAGTTTATATTCATAAAGTTTTAAGAGTTCAGAAATCAATATTTGGTGGAATAACCCTGGTTTTTAATCACAGTTTTCATGCATGTTCTCCTCCATCAGTCTTACACATTGCTTTTGGTAACTTTATGACTTCACCATCTTCCTCTTGATTATATTCCAGAGGTTTTTAAATTTGGTAAAATCAAAGAAACTCGTAATTTTTAAGTGATCTCTTATTTTTTTCCATATTAATTACATTTATTAACACAGAATCCCATTTTTTTAGAATTAAGGTTGTAGTTTAGAGTAGTTTCGTGTACTTCTTCATAAGATTAGTAGCTTTGCTCTGTCAAAGGTTTTTCAGAGTTGAGGAGCTCTGGGAAAGGGCTAAGCTCCCGCTAGCTGTAGCAACGTAGCTATCCCTGAAGACAGACAGGAAGTGCAAGTTATTTCCAGCCTCCTAAACATGCAGTATCTCAGCCTGCTCTCTGGGGGCAGCAGAACGGGCCAATTAAAGCAGCGGAAACCCACCAAGGTAAACAACCGGAGCAGAAAAACCATCAGCGTAATAAAGACGTCCACTCTCACAAGAGAAAAAAAAGAGAGAAAAAGAGAAAGAGAGAGAGAGCATGAGTACGCTGTATGAAACTCAGCAATCCCAGGATAAATGGCTTTAAAATTACGGGCCTTTCCCCCACACTATTCCCACTCCCCACCTCCCTCCTCTCACTCTATCACGCTAGCATTAATTAGCCGCAGCTGGCACGCTGCACAGTAAAATTCATAGTGGTAAAATCACAGTGTAAACATTTCTGCACTCCCTGGAAGTTTTCCTAACAACCCTCCGTGTTAAAACATCCATAGGGTTGGGATTATTTGTCAGAGTTAACACACCATGGGCAGTTTTAACCCTTAGAACCCTACGGACGGATTTTCCAGCCAAAATCGCACCTTGTGTTCTCAGCTTAATTACTCAGGAATCCCTTCACACATCAACATAATCCATATATGGTTAGAAAGGGCGGAACTTACTCTTTCTAAAAATAGCGATAACATCCCAGTGCGGTAAAGCTAAATCTACAAGAAACCCATTGAGAAAAACACCTAAAAAAGTGAGATCTCCTTCCCCAACCAATATTATTTACCTTTAGTGCTTCAAACATATTTATATGACTCATATAAAGACTCAAAAGTGTCCACAGAAAAAGTGTGAAACTACCTGCTTTCCTCAAACTAAAGCTAGGTATGTATAGTGTGCGCACTACTTTACATAGTTTTTATATATTTTACTCACACATTTTGACTAAGTAGTTATTTTGCACTAAACATTTTTTATTTATTTAGACTAAAAAGTTTACATTTTTGTATATAGTTTCTTTGTGTGTCCTGATTAAAATACTGAAAGGTATAGGCTGCTCTGAGTGTCAGTTTTTTAAGTCATTTAATCTACATGTATCCTAGAGGTGTGATTATTGATTATCAAGAAAAATAAATCCGACGTCATCAACGTAGATATATTTGTAATCTTAGTCGCTATTTAAAGGATGCAGATGAAAGGCATGTACACCTTGCGCTGGGTGTACGATAGGGCTACATACTATATATCTATATACTATATATCTATATATAGATATATACTATGTATCTACAACTAGGGCTCTACAATATATCGTTTTAGCATCTTCATTTCAATGTTACACATGTGCATTAGTCAGATTTTAGGTCATGCAATGTTTTGTGCAATGTCAAATTACAATTTTTTATACAGACATTCACAATGTTATTTTTTTTTTTACATAACAATATCTACCAGATTAGAAATTGTCAGGACATGTTGATTTTTTTAAAGTAAGTAGAGTGTTAAAACTGTGCTTTTTAAAAACATTTTTGGGATGTTTGAATGAGCAAAACCTGTTCAGAATGATGTTAATTAACATTGCAACACTGAAGAAGCATAGTTCAGGTGGGCTCAGGCAGAGAATCTTAACTCTACATGCTGGTGCTATAGCTCAGCAGTTTTTACGGAGTGTGGGTGTGTGTGTGTGTGTGTGTGTGTTTGTTTTTGTGGACTTATTGGAAGGTCACCCGCTTCCACTCTCAATGCAGTGTCTGCTGTTAGCCACCAAACAGAGCAGGAATTACATCTGGGCATATCCAGTCCCGCCTGCAATTCATTTTTCCTGATGAAAGTGTCTCTGAGTGTGTGTGTGTGTGTGTGTGTGTGTGTGTGTGGTACCCTTGTAGTTTTCAAAGCTGTCTGGGAGAGAGACTCAGTTTCAGGGAGGAAGGTCACTGAATTACTACCTAAATAATGTAATGTCCATTCCTTACCCTTTAAAAGTCGAGTCGACAAGTCGAGTGTTATTTTTATTTTTACCATTTTATGCAATTTAAATGTAATTAAAACATTGCACATATAAATGCATAATTATTTATGCATTGTATTATTTATTGCATATGTATGTTGACAGACCTGTGTTTGCTATGTTGATTTATTTGATATATATTTCATGTTTTTTTGTGATGAAAATACTCTTGGCCATATGACAAAACACTGAATAAAAAAAATAAATATTTTAAGAATACACTACTGAAAAATAATGAAAATTACATTTTATTATTGCATACCATATGATATGGCACACCCCTAACTGAGAAAAAAATGCAAGAATTTTATCAGATTTGTAACAGAAGTCGATGATCCAGAAATATCTCCATATATCCAGGATTAAAGTAAAATTAATGATACTGGACAGATTTAATCTGTCTGTAGTAGATACTGTATATAATGGAAAATGAGAACAGTGTGAATTTTTCTTTTGCTTAAAATAGTAAAAAAGTAGTACCCTAATGTGATAATTAGGGGTGGATGATAAGGCAAGATATTTCAGGATATAATATCGTTCAAAATATTTTAAAATGTTGGCGATATTATATGTCACACCCTTGAACAAAGTAAAAAATACTTTAAAACAAACATAAAAATAATAATAATAATAATAATAATAATAATAATAATAATAATAATAATAATAATCAAACATATTTAAATGCAAAAAGAATCCAATTGTAATAATTTAATTAAATAATTAAAATAATAAAAAAACAGATTTGTCCAAAGTTTTGACTGGTACTGTATACCAGCAAATCACATTATGAAATAAAATTAATTATTCATTGTCCAGTATAAATTTTAAATTTCTTTTATATTTTTTTTTAGAATTAACAGTTTTAGTTGCCAAATATTTTGTGCACACCCATTTATAATACATGGCACAAAACAAAGGAAGAAAGCACATAATAATAATAATAATAATAGTAACAATTGTTGTAATAACTGTTCTAGTAGTAGTTTTAGATAATAGTCATAATAATTAAACATTTGATGATGACACATTTATAATATAATTATATATTCATTATAGAGATAATTTAAGCTGATGTCTGTAAGTTTTGAGATTTGGGGGGTTTAGGGACCTCTCTGGTGAGAATGGGTAATTGCACCGAGCATGCAGAAGAATCATTTTAAACTGGGCGGGTGTGATGGGGTCTCCAGGTTATGTTCAGTCAGAGAGAGAGATAGAGAGAGAGAGATAGAGAGAGAGAGAGAGAGAGAGAGAGCGCTCAGTCAGAAACTTTACTCCTTCGTTTCTTTGTTTTTACTATGAGTGAATGGAGGAGCTGCTGAGCTCCGAGTTTCCCCTTCTGAAGTCTCCAACGCTCCACCAGCTGCTCACGTTCAGTAAAACTAAGCCGGATCCTCTTTTAGAGGCTGTTCGTGTGACCTAAGTACGTAAAGACGCGTGCCGTAGACAGAAATACTCACGTGAAACCGGACCAATACCCCAGTTTTAAGAATGAATAGACTGTATTAGGCTTAGCAGGGATGGTTGTTCAACACACTGGTGCCATTAAACACAATATTTTGTCTCTTTTCCACTTAAAAATGCTTCTGCTTTCAGTTTAGAAACAAAATAATACTGACTGCCACTTTAATTGATCTATAATATATTCTAACATTGAACTACTAGCTAAAAGCCTAAATCCAGTGTTTCCCGAGGCACGTTCTGCTGAACGCCGCATGAACGTTTTCATACATGGTCATTTCATTCTGAGGGTCTGAAATATTTCCCAGAAACATCCTTTCTGTATCCATATTCCAAACTGACAAGAAAATTGGTATTTGACAGAGCCGTGACACGCAGCAATATTCTAATCTCATCCACAACGCAGCTCTTTAGCATACTCAACAGTCTGGGGGCATCAATCATTTTCACAGAGAACAGTCAGAGAATGGTTTTACATCCACTCTGAATTCAATTAGGCTGAATAAACACACTGCAGGCCAGAGCGGCTCTCCGCAGCGTACAGCGCCGCATCCTCCGCCCGCCCAGCCACCCTCACGCGGGCCTCGTCACAAATACCCAGCGGCCTGCCCACCGCACGTTTCTGCTGCACCATAATGTGCAATACATCATCTTAAACACAGTGGCAGGTCAGTAGCTGGAGGCCAGCGTGATATATGATATACTGCACCATTCAAAAGTTTGGAATGACCATTCAGAAGTTTGGAATCAATGTTTTCTATCGTATAAAAGGTCTTATAACTCATAGTTTAGCTGCAGATACACACAGAAAATGATCGAGTGTAATATGTTACTGGCCCTGTGCAACTTCAGTAGCTTTATAAATAGCATTAAAAAAGGGGACCTACATATTTATTTTACATATATTAAGGTTCACCAGATTATAAGGAATATTTTAAGCAATAATAGTAAAGAACAAGGGTGTCGCCATGTGGTTAATTTACACAGATTTCTCTCCTTAAAACTGTAATTGTAAATCCAACTGTAAAACCAATTATTTACAGTAAGCTTAGATTTTTCTGCTCCCAGTCTTAGTGCTAGAGAAACTTCACAGAAAATTCATCCTTACAATGCTGTACTTCAGCATTATAGTGCAAAAATATGGTAAATTAACTGTTTTGAATGTAGTGGTTTTAACTGTTTTGTTTCCAGAATGAATAGTTTTAGTATCATTATTTAGTTTCAAATTTTAAAATTTGTAATCAAATCTCAGTGCAGGCAAAGTAACAAAAATGACTGCACACTGATAGTATATATATATATATATATATATATATATATATATATATATATATATGCAGAGAGAGAGAGAGAGAAAGAGGGAGAGGTCTTAATTTAATTTTTAAGGGCCACTAATTAAGTTACCACTGTAAATCATCGCTGTCCAGTAAAAAACAACTATCTCCATTTTTGCTGTTTTTTTACTTTAAATTAAATTTACGTTAAATTTAACACACAAACTGTCCCTTACACTGTTCCAAATTTTCTTGATGGACCAATAGAAACTCTTTAAAATGACCTGAAATAAACTCTTTTTACATTGACTTTAGAAGTTTATTTTTATTCTCTCTCCTGTAAAGTTGCTGTTTTGGAGATACTTGTTTTTTATTGGACAGTGACGATATGTAAAGTCACACATTAACCATCTACCAGAGTTCTACCAGAGTTCTTTTTATATCTTCCAGTAACTTCACTGGTGCTGGTGTTTGTAAAAAGCAAGATTTATTGATTTAATAATCCTTTTCCAACTTTACCTCTGAACCGCAGTTTAAAGACACTGAAATCCTTTACTGGTTAAGTGTGATGAGATGTGTATGAAAGTGTAAGGGCGTGTGTAAGGGCGCGTCACACCACGCGCTGCTGCAGGAGCTTGTTTTGCTCATTTGCGCAGCCGTTAGTGAGTGTCGCTGGTCGTGTTTCGCCGCAGGCGGAGGCGAAAGCGCAAACGCAGCCGCATGTCTCCTGCCCTTCATTGCGTTTGACGCGTGTCGACCAGACAGCCAGCCGTGATGCACTGACCCTCCAGCAGGGTGGCAGAGTCTGAGGGAGCATCCCGCTGTGGTGTGGCCGGGGTCAGAGCTCTCATCAGAGGGGTCAGCGCCGCCGCAGCCGACAACAACTGGCCCCGCCTGCGGCCAAACCGCGTCACCAGCACGCGCACAATGGAACAAGACGGTATTGCTCAGCATCATACTGACCTCCTGTAGCCTTTCTGGGCCTGAGGGTGTGTTAGGAGACCCTGGAGGAGTGAATAGTGTGTGTGTGTGTGTGTGTGTGTGCTTATGAGTCCACACCAAACATCACGCAAACCAGAAGGACATGACAATAAATGGATCTCAATCTGATGTGAGCTATGACAGCAAGTACATGCTCACAATGCAAAAATTAAAAATGCTTTTCACTCATTTTTGAAGACCTTGGACACACAGATTTGCAGATTTTGCTACAGAACGATGAGTAAAGGCGTTTTCTTCCTCTGTTTGGCTTGGTTTCACACAGGCATAAGCCTAAACGCACCAAAAAAACACACGAGCACATTCTCTCCTCTGGTCAGAGCTGTCTGTATGGTTCAAATAGAATAATTTACTTGTTTATAAAAAATAATTTAAAAAAAGGACATGTTCAAACTTTTTTTTAATGTTTCACTACTTTATTACTTTTGAAAGACCAACATATTAGACATAATAGGTTTACAAAACATTAAAACGTAAAACTGAATTTCATTTTTGTTTATTGCAGGGGGTTTTATGTTGATTACACTAACTAAGGCAAGCAGAAGAAGTTTTATACTGAAAAAATACTTTTAACTATTTTTTTTTTAGATTTTCAAACTTTTACATGGGTTAATTTGACTCGTAATATAACAGGAGGGCTAACACAGGACACTGAAAATTTGACGCTGCGCTTTCAAACACAGTGCTTTTAATAGGACGTGCAAGCACAGATATACATAGTAAATAGATAAGTCGCACGGCTGGGAGCAGTGAATGCAGCACAGACAGAGTGTGTAAATCTTGCACCTGCGTCTTTTAAATCGCAAAAAACAGGTGCAAGTGTTAAGGTAAATGTCTGGCGTATTGCTATCTTGGCAACAGAAAACACAGGTGCACCACTGACTGAATACAACCTAGGCAGACATCAACAGTCAGACGTTCATTGCTATCTTGGCAGCGAATTGTAAACACAATGTGCGTACACCCCCATTTGTTATGCACACATGGACGCACAGCAGTGCGCTATACATAGCATATGCCTGTTCATGTCTATGTAAACTTTGCATTAACAATAAACAGAATACTAAAGAAAAAAACTCTACATCAACACAAAATAGCCCAGTATCATTACTGAGTTTACTCTGCTAAAGTGTTGGACACGTCCAGGTAGCTGCAGGGTTAAAATAGCAATCTGCCAAAGTCAGAGCACACCTGGCTCATAAAGGGGAATGTTGAGCAAGTGACTCGCTGATTGGTTTATTTCATGTTACACCCAAAACACACCCATGATTAAATTAAGAGAATTAGTACATGACTTTTGCATGCTTCGAGCCGCACAAGGTGTACTTTTCCCGTTGTTACGATAGCAAAGACACACTGACTTGTCAGTGATCTTTAATCAAATCACGCTCTAGGTTTGAATAAATATCACTAAAATAGGAAAGAAATTTCAGCTTTTGCTCAAAAGCAAAAAATAAAAAATAAAGCACATGCTGTTGTTGGTACCTGTTTTTTTTTTTTGCTTATTTAGGAGCATTTTATCATAAATTGCTGATCATCCTAAACTGATGTATCATAGAGAATTGTCTTGTGATATACTGAATATTGCAATAAGTATTGCAGAATCACATCGTGACATCATCGTTTTCGTGGGCAAAGTGGGAAACCCTTGTCCCTATAAACCATTTTTTTTTCTATTTGGATCATGAAATGCTTGTAAACACAATCATGGTTTAAACCAATACCCATAATCCTCCAATCTCCACAAAACAACTCATATTTGTAGTTGTTGTGTGTCCAAAACTGTCTTTTAATATAAATTATAAACTTTAAAGCTGTATTTTTTTTTACTTAAGTTCATTTTTAAACTGTGTTTATCATGTATTTCAGCCTTTATCCTCAGGCTCTCGTCCAACTAACCAGCGTTTTAACGAGCCTGATCTGAACTGCTTTATTTGGCATCATAATAAATCCAGGTTAATTGTTTTTTATAACGTATAAAGAACCTGAGGATGGGAATCTAAAACCCTATCTTCTTTTGTCTCAATTCACAAGCAGCTATCAGTCACAGAGCCACAGCTATTATACGGTTTATGAGCGCCCTCAGTAAATTACAAATGAATGCGCTGGTTTACTGAAGTTGCCTATTATACGACAGTAGGTTCCAATCACACCAGCTGATTGCTTGATACCTGGGGTAATATGTGCACCGCATTCTACGCAGATGGCATTTTGGGCACATTATAAGAAGCTTCAACTAATAAAAACAAACAGAGGCGTGCAGAACTCATAAAACAAAGAAATTTGCAGTACTTTTAGATGACTAAATTTTAGATTTAAAGTAGCTGTCCTTAAGATCGTCCATGTTAAATTGAAAGCAGTTTTGTTCCAGAGTTTGAGCGTGAAAAAAAAAAAAATATATATATATATATATATATATCAATGTGTTATGTGTTTCTGTGACCATCCCTGCGGCCATATATATATATATATATATAGAGAGAGAGAGAGAGACTTTTGACTTTTAACGACACTTTATTACAACCACTTTATGTTATAATTTCTTAAAAGTCAGTTCTAGGCCATCTCAGCCATTAAAATAATTATTTAAAAAAACAAAGGATCATCAGGAGTGAGAGAGAGAGAGAGAGAGAGAGAGAGAGAGAGAGAGAGAGAGAGAGAAGAGAGAGTCCTTTTTCCTGCTGGAAAGTGAAATATGCATCTTCATAAAAGTTGTCAGTAGAGAGAAGCATGAAGTGCTGTAAGAGTTTCCAGAAAAGTGTATGAGACAATGTTCAGGAACCAAACTAACACTAAATCAGAGCTTTGACGTTATTCATCACAACACAATCTCCTAAATCAAAAATATAATCTGTAAAACAATAATCCTCAAATAAGGAGCTGTAACCTCATGACAGCTATTTTCAAAGAGATTATATATGTGTGATTTCTGTAATCAGATGACATAGCATAATCCAGATTATATATCTAGTCTATTACCATCCAAACAGTGATTATCCCACCCTCTTCCAATATTGATACCAAAGACAGCTGGAATATTCAAATATCTATAGATATCTGAGGTAATTTAATCAAGGCTTACCATATATTGTGCATTCTGTATCTAATGTCCAGGAAAGGCACTTTTTTAACCTGTTTAATTTTTTTAAAGCTGACCTTCATTTCTTAAAGTATTTTTTTTTTTACTTAGTTAAGTAGTTCTTGCTTCTCATAATCTGGATTAGAACATTACTCAAATATTCACTATTCACTGTATACCTGTAACTCTACCTCTTCACAACTTTACAACTGATGCTCTCAAACACTTTATTAAGAGACAAGAAATTCAAGTAATAGTTAACTCTGGACTAAAGAAAATGCCAAGCTGTGCAAATCTGTCATTTAAACAAGAGGTGCTACTTTAACCCCTTAGGAGTCATTTGGGCTACAAGTAAAGGTGATACAAATCCATAAAGAAACAAAAGGTTTGGTGAACAATGATGTGATTAATTTAGATTTAGGAAATATTGATTTTAAAATGTGAAAACATCAGGAAAGGGCTAATTTTATGATTTTTATTCATTACATTTTGACAGTTGCAGGTTTACTTCAGTTTTTTTTTTTTTATTACAATTACAATTGAAAAAACCTCAGTAATGTTTCTTGACGAACATAAAGAGAAATCTTAAAGATATTGCTATGTAATATCAGGCAGAAAATGGACAAAAATGGTGGCATGCTAAGGGGTAAAAGACTCTAAAATAAAAAATATTTTCTGGTTTGTTTAATACTTTTTATTTACTAATTAATTCCATAGAGGTGTGCCAAAAAATCGATTCACATAAGAATCTTGATTCTCATTTACTACGATTCAGAATCGATTTAAAATGTCCCAAAATCGATTCTGAGGGGCGGGTTTTAGACTGATTTTGGGCTGGGTATTTTTGTTGGACCTGGCAACCCTGGGGATAGGGCTTGTCCCTTCAAACGGAGATCTTCCAGACACACACAGAGCGTAGGTGTTTGAGAATCACCGGTAAGATGGCAGAACAAGCACTATATTACCTTAGATTAACGTGTAGTTTCAATGTTTTATGGCAGAATGCTTCATAACAAGCATAAAAAAGATCGCTAGTAGTTAGTTTCAGTAACTGTTAGCTAGCTAACTAGCTAACTTTCCAGTTCCACCTTAAATAACGCTACAGGTGGCAGCGGGCTGCAGCATTTAAGGCGGAACGGAAAAATAACAATAAGCTAATCAGAGCTAATTTCAGCTCCTCATCACAGAGGAATTAAGGAATGGACAATATGAATTAATTTCTCCACCTCCTGCCCCCTTTCTGAAGAAATACAACGACCTTAAAGTTAACTAGTTAATCAGCAGCTGCTCCTGAACTTTAGCGCTCCACTGCTATCGTCACATCAGCCCAGCAGCGTCACCTACACACCACCGCTAGTAGCCTGGTAATAAAGCAGTGTTATTTATTATTTATTTATTGTTCATTAACGTCATTGTGATATCCCAGTGATTTCTCTGTCACTGAGGACCCACATTCCTGCACATTTTATTGTTTTTGTAACACATTACCTGCTCCAGGACCAGTGTATATTATGGAGGGTTTTTTTTCAATAAGATTCATAAGCCAGAAGCAGAAATTTTTATAATTCAAATCGTTTTGAATCAAAAATCGATTTTGAATCGAATCGTGGCCCCCAAAATCGGAATCGAATCGAATCGTGAGATAGTAAACGATTCCCACCCCTATAATTCCATATGTTTTTCTTCATAATTTGGATGAGTTCATTGTTAATCTACAATGCAGAACATTTTAAAATAATGAAAAAACACTGAATTTAAGGCATGTCCAAATGCCTTACCTTTGACTGGTACTGAACAGTGTGCTGTAGTGTCGTATATAACATGCTGCCTCAATCAGCCTTCATAATAAATGGCCTTTGAGGTTTTGTAGATGTCGTGGAGAGAAAGACTGCTCTCACACATTCAGTCATAACTCTTTACAACTCTCTCCTGACTTATAGCCTCTCTGTACAGTCTTTACACAACCCCAGCTGTGAAACGCCTCGGACTGAACACCAGGAAAATATGAGTGTGTACAGTTCTCCTGCTGAAAGGACCTACTGTAAGGGTCTCTAAATCAGTCACTGAAAAATCTCCCTCCCTGAACCTTCTCATTTCCTGCCTGTTTCCACCAAAAAATGCATTGAAACCACCACTGGGCTCCGTCCAAACCAAACACACTGACCCTGCTGAAATCCTCAACTCCAGCAGCCGTCACCTTCACACATCAATTGTTGTATAGGTCTAACAGATGTCTAATGGTAACAGTGAGGCCAGACATCTACAGGGGTTGGACAATGAACCTGAAACACCTGTCATTTTAGTGTGGGAGGTTTCATGGCTAAATTAGAGCAGCCTGGTGGCCAATCTTCATTAATTGCACATTATTGCAGCAGAGTGTGAAGGTTCAATTAGCAGGGTAAGAGCACAGTTTTGCTATTTCAAAATATTGCAACGCACACAACATTATGGGTGACATACCAGAGTTCAAAAGAGGACAAATTGTTGGTGCACGTCTTGCTGGAGCATCTGTGACCAAGACAGCAAGTCTTTGTGATGTATCAAGAGCCACGGTATCCAGGGTAATGTCAGCATACCACCAAGAAGGACCAACCACATCCAACAGGATTAACTGTGGACGCTGTAAGAGGAAGCTGTCTGAAAGGGATGTTCGGGTGCTAACCCGGATTGTATCCAAACAAACATAAAACCACGGCTGCTCGAATCACGGTAGAATTCAATGTGCACCTCAACTCTCCTGTTTCCACCAGAACTGTCCGTCACCACAAGAAATTAATGTGGTCTAAAACCAGATGTTTCAGTTTCACTGTCCAACCCCTGTATTTAATATATGAGGTTTTTTTTGAGATGCACATGTATTGATATCAGTGATGAGAGCAACAGTAGTTTATCATAAACACAATCTGGGCTGTACACTGCATATAATTGGGCCTAGTTGAGACCCATAAGAGATTTAATTGGGTTGTAATGATGGGGCTCTTTTAGGAAACCCAGCAAACCACATATCCCTCATTCCTCCTATGTGAGACCCACATATATACATATATATATTGGCAGGGTTTATTTAAGAGCTTAATCAAAAAATCAAGTATTTAGCAGGGAAGAAAAAAATTACTTAAAATCCCTATTCAAGCTATAGTACATCCACTCTTTGAACACAACTTCTTCCACACAAGTCCGTCCACTATGCAGCTGCAGTCTCCCAGTCTCCCAGTCTTAGCAATGGCCTCTGGCACTTATTTCCAGTCATTCAAGGCCAGGGCCACTGTGTACTCGAATAGAGAAAACAAACTATAAACGTCAAACTGAAAGCCAACCCAACGATTCAAAAACATATTGGAATTTGTCTAGTTTGTCATGCTTGCCTTAAATAACCTCAAATAGCCTTAAAAATGTATTCCAGCTTGTACATATTCACACAGCGCTGCCTTCAAGCCATGTTAGAAGTAGCGTATTTGGGAGATGAATGCACGAGCACGAGCGCCGCCACGACTTTCCTCTTCGCGGTCTGTCATAAAAGTCGTTATAGCTGTAGCGGATGCTGATAGTCATAAACTGCTCGTATTTCAGGATTTCTAGTATTTTGCAGCCACACATGAACATAGCAGACTCATATCTTTTCAATGTCTTCTATAGGTGTGAAAAACCAATACAAGAGCCCATGCTATGGAATGTTTCTAGTAGTGTTGTCAATCTATTAAAAAATGTTATCTGATTAATCAATAGAATAACAATATTGGCATCAATTAAATTAAATACAAAATTATAAATTATAAATTATATTAGGGATGGGCGATATGGCCATAAAATAATATCACAATATTTCATGGTATTATCACGATAACGATACTTTAGGTGATATAACAAAAAAATATATATATACACTACTGCAACAAAACAAAACTTACATTTTATTATTGTATACGATATGATATCGCACACCTCTAACTAAGATATTTAAAAAAAACAAGAATTTTAGCAGATTTGTAACAGAATCAATGACTCAGAATGTCATGATACTAATAATAATAATGCACTCCAAATATCTCCATATATCCAGGATTAAAGTAAAATAAATGATACTGGACAGATATAATCTGTCTCTAGTAGATATATAATGGAAAATGAGAACATTGTGAATTTTTCTTTTGCTTAAAACAGCCAAAAAAGTAGTACTCTGATGTGATAATTAGGGGTGGGTGATATGGCACCATATTTCAGGGAATAATATCGTTCACGTACTCAAAAATGTTGGCGATATTATCACGTACGATACGGTATGGCACACCTCGAAATTATATACTTGTATGTTTGAGGATAGATAAAGCCAATGTGGGGCACTGGAATAAAAAAGGCACGATAAATTGATTAGAGGAAAGTTTTTTTGTACTTTATTATAAACATCTCAGCTTGATTGTAAGGATTTCTGAATTAGAAGTTAATTTGCTGAGAATAAAGGGGCATTTTTTTACACATGTAGTTGTGAAAGTTTCTATGGTCCGGATCAGTTGATGAGTTTGTTTATTTGGAGCGTTTCTTCCTCTGTTTGGTTTGGTTTCACACAGACATAAACTTAAAAGCGCCAAAATACGCACCAATAAACTATGCGAGCACATTTTGTCCTCTGATTGGTCACAATACAGAGTATTTATCATGTTTTGACTCACAGACAAAACGCATTAGCTATTTAGATATCGAAATACTTTCTACTGCATAATACAGTGACTTTTTACAGTAATTTTGCTGCACATCATGCAATGTAACTAGACTTTACGTAACTTCACTCTATTCTTAATATGCTTTAAAAAAAAGCATATTGTCTATACAATAAGAAAATTCATCACAATACCATAAAATATTGGAATATTGCCAAGCTCTGTTAAAAAAATACATTGATAACCATTGCATTATCTTAGGTTAATGTAGATTTAATATATCATGGCCCTTTTTACAATAGATATTACCACAATACATTACCAATCAATAACAATCCCAATAGCGAACAATACTGTGATTTTGTGATACTTAATATATCACCAGAAAATATTGCACAAGGATAAAATACTCTTAAATATGCAAATACCAAGAATTATGGATTATGGATAGACTAATAGGCTCTAAGCCTCCCATTAGTTTGAATAAGGAGACACCAAAATCTCATGAAACAAATAAAAAATAAAAATAAGTAAAAGGTCAGGTTACTATTTCAGAATCATATTTTAGATCACTGATAAAAATCTGAAAAAAACTTCATGACCAGCCTAATTAATGCATAAAAAAATAGATTTTTCGTCTTCATATCGCTACTTCGCCTGCGCAGATCTCCACATCGAGTGGACGCCTTTTTTACTAGAACTCTGATCTTTCCCTGCTTTCAGCACAACCTGAAAGCTAACTGGCTCTTTTAGTTAAAGGGCGGGACTTTATTCTTTACTGGACACCATGATAAGCGTTACGAAAACTCACAGTCCGACGTGTAGCCATACACATCCACAAAAAACTAAACTAATGTCTTGTATCCTTCATATAACACACAGATTGATCAAACAAAAACAATCTTTCCTCAGCAGAGGCTGTATATCTTTTTTCTCCTTTAAGGTACATTATACAGTATGTCCTTCCATCTGTAAACGAAATACTTTATTAGTAATACATTCAAGTAAATGTAATATTGCAATGATCATTCATTCACACTTAAAAAAAAAGCACCTCCACGAGGTAAGTGCACTCATGCACTTAAAAAAAAAAAAAAAAAAAAAAAAAAAGATTGACTTAATTACCTTCCACCTCGTCTTCGTGATATTTCTTTAAAGACATTTAATAATTTCTTATTCATGCAATAAAGCATAAAGCAGATTAAATTACTACAATAGATTAATACAATGGCAGCTCACTGTCAGGACTGAACTGCAGACATGATTTGCAGCCAAGCGGTTTCAGCACAGACTGGAAAAGCAGCAAAAAGCAGTAACCTCGAAACCATAAGATGCATCGACGTCATAAAGACAAACGCATAATCCATTCGCTTGTTTATTTCCTTATTAGCAGATGAGCTAGATGTCTGTGACGGGAAAGCGATAATTTAATAGGGCCTTAAGCACCGCGGCTACGCTGCTATATCATACTGCCCCAGACGACAGCACGCATATCAACTAATTAACGCTCTGAAAAGAGCAATGATGATTGCTTTCTGTTGGAGAAGTGCCAAATTACGCCGGCTCTCACGCCCTCCTCCCCAGTTCAAATACCTCATACTAACCCTGATACATGCACACAGGCCTGCCAACATGACTATTTACAGTTTGGACACACTTTAAAATCATTTTTTTTACATTACTTTAACGTTACTCTAATGTTTTGCATTGTAAATTTTTACTTAAATTACACAGACTATAAAGAAAAACATATAAAAGTATTTAGCAAACAAAAAAGTGTTAAACAAACCAGAATATGTTTTTTTTTTTTTTTTTTTTTAGTCAGCTTTATGAGGTAGAGACACCTGGAATTTAGGCTTTCAGTTAACAGCTGTGCTGAACTCATCAAGAGTTAATTACTTGAATTTTTTGTCTCTTAATAAAGTGTTTGAGAGCATCAGTTGTAAAGTAGTGAAGAGGTAGAGTTACAGGTATACAGTGAATTGTGAATATTTGAGTAATGTTCTAATTCAGATTATGGCAAAAAAAAACTACTCAACTAAGTAAAGAAAAGAATCACTTTAAGAAATGAAGGTCAGTTAATTTGAAACATTTCAAGAACTTTGAAATTATCCTCAAGTGCAGAAGCGCAAAAGACCATCGAAAATGGTTATGGTGAAACTGGCATGCATCAGGACCGCTTCAGGAAAGGAAGAGGAAGAGTTTTCTCTGTTGTACAGAATAAGTTCATCAGAGTTACCAGCGTCAGAAACCACAAGTTAACAGAACCCCAGATAAGACAGTATATTTTGGTTTGTTTAACAATTTTAAGTTAATGATTCATTATGTGTTCTTTCATAGTCTGGATCACTTTAGCATTAATTTAGTATCAATGTGGGGAAAAAAAATAAAACCATTTAATGAGGCGTGTCCAAACATTTGACTGGAAAAATAATTGCGATAAAGTATATTATTGTCATTTTATGACCATTTATTACTACCAATAAAGAGGTGGGCAATATGATGATACAGTATTTTATTGTATTGTGATTGTCACGTGTGCAGGAGCAGGGAGGACGTGAGGCAGACTCGATTACAAATATTTATTTACCAAACAAAAACTGAACAATACAAGGAAACATAGATAACGTATAAACTAAGTAAAGTGGCACACATGAACTGACGAAAAACGTACAACACCGGATAAACATTACAGGAACAAGAGGACTATATAAAGACACGGACAAACAGGAAACACCTGACGACAAGGTAACGAGGGGGCGGAGCTACTACTGACACAGGTGACAACAGGTAACGTAATTACACAGAGGAACACTGGGGCAGGCTACAAATGACCACAATCAAGAGCACATGGGACAGGAACTAGAGAACCGACAGAAGGTAAACAAACACAGGGCACATGATACAGAGAGACAGAAAACAGGGACAGACACAGGCTAGGGTGTTACAGTGATAAATATATCTTTCTAAGCATTTTGAGTAAAGTGCTTAAAGACCTACTGGCTAAATATACTTTTAGTGCTGTTGCATGATAGAATGGTGATCAGGTTCCCCATAAGGATGAATCATATGTTTGTAGACATTGCATGATTATTAACTTATTGTACAATATATGACTGTAGCCTGTAATTATGTTAATTATGTTATTATGTCACATACTTTATTTTCCTCCTTTCACTCTGTTCTTCGGTAGTCAGGACCCCACAGGAGAGACCACCACAGAGTAGCTATTATTATTATTTTGTTGGTGGGTCATTTATTCTCAGCACTGCAGTGATTAGCACTGATTAGCATGGTGGTGATAGAGTGTTTTGTACTGGTTCACACAAGTGGATCATATACAGCAGTTCTGCTGGAGTTTTTAAACACTGTGTTTAATCAATCACTCACTGTCCTCCACTCTATTGCACACTCCTACCTACAGCTGTATCTGATCTGCTGTGTGTTGTGTTTCAGCACAACACACATTGACACCTCATAAAGAACCACCATGCTAATCACTGCTAATCACTACAGTTCTGAGGATAAATGATCCACCACCCAAATAATAATAATAGCTGCTTTATCAGTGTGTACATTGTAGAGCTTAGATTGTGACTAAGCTCTAAAAATTCGGCCCATGCATGTTCTGCCTGAACCCGACCTAACCCGGCCCATAAACTGTCATTATGAGCCCGAGCCCAATTTAAACCTGACATTTTAATTAAGTATTAAGTGGATCGTTAAAACTAAGCCTTTAAAAAAAATTGGGCTGTTTTTATGAGTGAAATCTGTTCCGAATGATGTTAATTACCATTGCAACACTGAAGAAGTATAGACATATTATTTAAGAAAAATGTTTACCGCTATTAAGTACAGATTTTCGAAAGATTAAAACACGAACAATACGAACAATGATCCACTGGACTACATTTTACAGCTACTTGGCTATATTGTGATTAACATGCCATTTTTTTTTTATATTAAATAAAAATAGCATTAAAAGACACAAGCCAATGTCTATTGCCAGACCATTTTCTTGAGCCCGACTCAAAGTCTAATAGATTGTAAGATAAGTCCATAATCGTGCCATGTCTACACGATTACACATGAATCAATTATGTTATGATGAAGCTGATCACCATTATGAAGATCTATCATAATCTCTCAAAGAAAAAAGGCATTTCGAAACAGCACTTCTGAAATCAAGGAAACTCATTTCAAGCCCCGCCCCCTTTCTTGCGGCAGTAATAGGCTCTACTCTTCTGAGAAGGCTTAACATGAGATATTGGAACATGGTCGGTACATTGTGGACCACAAATGTCACTACAACTCAACCTAAACGTATTCAGTGGATCTCTAGCACTGCAGAGAATGCAGTTCCACTGGCCCACGGCTTTATACCCCCTTCAGAGGCTTGGCATTGGACATGGTGACCTTAGTTGATGAGTAGCTGCTCCAGAGCTTCCCATTCTATTGGTCGATCTATTGCTTCTCTATGGAGATTACGTCCTGTCATTAAGTCATGTGTGCAGCTTTGAGGAACCAGCTTTAAACACTAAATGCAGTAATCAGAAGAACTCAATTCACAGTACTTTATATCTGTTGCATGTTGCATTATAAGCACTGTCCTTGCGAACATAATAAATAAATATTACTCAACAGCAATATTATTTGCACCTGCTCCGTGCTACGGCAGAACTGTGTGCCTGTGCATGAGCAATAGGGATCGAATGGTTTTATTAATAGCATTGCTATTGCTGTCAGAGCTCTGCAGGAGCTGTTGAAAGGGTAAAGGGTGCCTAAAGGTGTTTACAGGAGCTTTAGTGTGTAAAAAGCTGTTTCATTCATATTATGGTTAAAACAAATATATATATATATATAATATAATGCAGCAAATATATATTGCAGAATATTTAGTGCATGCATATAAACTGCAAACTAAAACAATTATACAATAAATACACCTAAAGCTTCACAGTAAATAATAGACTACTTTTAAGACAGAACAGCCCTATTATCACGATATGGATTTTTAATATCATGATATTTCTGTGTCACGATATATTGTATACGATATAATATTGCCCACCCCTAATATATATATATATATATATATATATATATATATATATATATATATATATATAATTCTGTTTACCCTCCATTTAGACACTTAGACAGTTGTGCCACTCTAGAGCCGTAAAGTCGTGTAAAGAAAGATCTGTCTCCAAGACGGAATGAAAACATAAAATTACTCATAGTGTTACTCATGTGTTGTCTTACTCATGTAGTGTAGCTTAACAGGTTTAGTAGAGCTTAGATTCTCTGCCCAAACCTGAGTTCGGGCCGGGCCGAGATTTCACTGCAAAAAATCCATTGGCAAAAACTAGACAAAATATATGCAAATTAAGGCAAATATATGTATATTAAGCAAAAAAATCTGCCAATGTGGTAAGCAATATTTTCTTAGTAAGATTTCTTACAAAAAGCAATGGCAAAGTATCAAAATTAGTGAAGTAACACCTAAATCAAGCAATAAGTCACTGTTTTTGGACACAATAATCAGAATAACTTGATTGCTGCTTGATTGTGCTTATTTTGAGTTCAAATAACTTAAAATAAGGTACAAATTCTAAGAATGATTAAAGCAAAATGATCTAACTAACACTTACAAAAAAAGAATTTATTAAATAAGATTTATTGCCTTAAATTTAGAAAATTTCACTTGCTAAGATTTATTTTTTTGCAGTGTTCCCACCACTGTCCTCGGGCCGAGCTCTGTTTTTAATGCTATTTTTATTTTATATAAAGCTATGGCGTAATAATCACTATAGTAAAGTAATAAATCAAACTGTGTTTAACCCTCCTGTTATGTTCCGGGTCAGGCTGGATATTTGGGCACAATCTAAGCACTAAGCTCTAAGCTCTGGACCGGCCCTGTGATCTAACTGCTGTTTAATTAAGTGTCATGAGGTTCTAGGTTCAAATCCCAACAAAAGTTCAGACTTTGTTGAAAGATCTTCCAGTCAGGCGCCAAAGGTTTAACAGGCTAAGCACTGACACTATATGATCAAGAGATTGTTGGTTCGAATCCCAGTTATGCAGCCTGCCATCAGATGCCAGAGCCCTGAGAGAGCACAATTGGCCTTGCTCTCTCTGGGTGGATAGATGGCGCTCTTTTCCCTCATCACACACCTAGGATTTGATGAGCCAGAACTTTTCAACGTTGGGTTCTCTGATCTAAAGGTTCTCTGGGAACAAAAACAGTATTTTTTATCCTTGTTTGGGTACTGCAGGTCTGTTATGATGAATAAAAGTATTTTGCTACGACTAAATGGTGTTCAGCTTCCAAACTCTGAGCATTAAGATTGTAAGATGTAGGAGTCAGTATCATTCTAAACACCCGCTTTAGCAGCTGAGATGATTTTAACTGTGCTTTTGGGGAAACGGAGCATGGGTAAATGTAACACCTCAGACTCGTATATTCCATCACAGCACATTTAGCTCGTGTTCGCAGCAGCAGAGAGGCAGACTCTGCAGTCACCGGCTCCATTAGCTGTTTAATCTTTCATGCAGCTTCTAAACTTTAGTTCAGAAAGAAGGAACTTGGAGAAAACTGTGGAAATATCTGTAGCTTAGCAACATTTTAACACTGTTGCTGTGTTTAATCAAAGACTAGTACGGGAAAAGGCCATCATAATTGATATGAATGAAAACAGTGAATTTTATGCATAATTTTATGTTTTAAATTATTCATTATTAGTCTGCACTGACAGATTTTATGAACATGTGAAATGTGGAATTCATTAAAAGTTTAGTATTTACATTTTAATATTAGTAAATAAATAACTGTGTGATACAATTATATTAATTACAGCTCTGGAAAAAAATAAGAGATCACTTCAGTTGAAACTGAATCAGTTTCTCTGATTTTGCTATTTACAGGTACATGATATTGAGTAAAATGAACATTGTTAAAAATTCTATAAACTACAGACAACATTTCTCCCAACTTTAAATAAAATAAAAATATTGTCATTTAGAGCATTTATTTGCAGAAAATGAGAAATGGCTAAAATAACAAAAAATGCAAAAGATGCAGGGCTTTCAGACCTCAAATGATGCAAAAAAAAAAAAAAGTTTGTATTTATAAAGGTTTACAAGTTCAGAAATCAATATTTAGTAGAATAACCCTGGCGGTTTTTAATCACTGTTTTTTCATGCATCTTGACATCATGTTCTCCTCCACTAGTCTTACACACTGCTTTTGGATAACTTTATGCTGCTTTACTCCTGGTGCAAAAATTCAAGCTTGGTTTGATGCTTGTGATCATCCATCTTCCTCTTGATTATATTCCAGAGGTTTTCAATTTGGTAAAATCAAAGAAACTCATCATTTTTAAGTGTTTTTTTTTTATGTTTCCATTGTTACAGGCTTATTCTAAGGGTTAAAAGATCTGGGCCTGCAGTAATCTAATTTTGCGACTTTAATACAAAGATCCATAGGCTTCAGTGAGATCTTTAGCACTGATTTAGTGCACCACATTCATGACTCAACTTTAAATGAGGTGTTATAGTGAATCTGTGTGTGAAAGAAATGAGATATTGAGCCTGGATCTTTCTAACTAAGAGCTTGTGCTGTCAGCAAGCCAGCCAGCCAGCGCGAGAGAGCGAGAGAGAGAGAGAGAGAGAGAGAGAGAGAGAGAGAGAGAGAGAGAGAGAGAGAGCAGCAGACCAGTTCAAGACGCCAACAAAGACAACTTAATACCTGCATCTGAAGATTGCTACTTAAAGTTTTAAAGGAGTTTTCCTTCCCTTGTTTTCGACGCCTTAGTAACACAAGAAGTCACTTCTTGACTTCATCACTTCATGTGCCAATGAAATAATTACTCAAGTGGAAGCAAATGCTGCCTAGTAGACGCTGAGCAGACGTGCACGTGTGCTTGTGCAAAGGTTTTTAAAAAACCTTCTAACGAACGCTGCTTTTACTACATTCAGCTGCTATTTTAAGTTGCAGCCATTGCTGACGAAGATGTAGCATGCAAATACATGCAAAGGGTGAATTAAAAAAATATATTTTGTTATTTAAATCAATCTTCATAATAACTACCTGATACTAGTCGTGGGCGATATGTATCGTTTGCGAAATTATCGTGAATGTTGATTTGACGATGTGTAATTTTGTAATATCGAGTTTTTTTTGTTTTTTTTTTAAATCGCCAAAAATTAATAAACTGCATCGTATTTTAAGGCTGTTATTTATATATATCTATACATATACATAATGTAAGTAAAAACAACTGATTAACTAAACTCAGAGTGCGTTGTGTATAAAGTAGAGACCTGCACCCGCTGGACCCAATGCATAGTAGTGCAGCGCAGGGCAAATTTTGAAAGCTCATTGCGGGCGGGTGAGGCAGACGGAAAGTCTCGGAAAGCTAACCTTAGCTGCTCTTCCTTTCGTTGTGCTGGTTCTGGTTAAGCTGGTGCTTTGCCAGTCGTTACATTGTTGTTTGTTTATTTCTTTGTTTCTGGGTGATTTATTGTATTTGGTGTCGTCGTCCAGACGCAGTTTATTTACTTTATTATTTACTTATTTATTGTTTTCCTACTTTTGTGTGACGTTTTTATTTTTCATCTTTTGCAATTCGTTAGATTATAGTTTCGTTAGTATTTTGGGTTTAGTTTAGTTTGTTTGTTTTCTAATTTTATTTGTTTTTGCGATTTATTATTCATTTATTTTCCTTAAAGAGAGGGCCTTGGCCTGTGTCTTGTCTTGGCCTGCAGGCCCTGTTTGCTTTCAGTTGTGTTTGCTTTATTGTGGCGTTTATTTGTTTGGGTCTGTAGGTGGGTTTTGTTTAGTTACTTCTTTTTTTTAGTTCTAATTGTTTACTTTTTAGTTTGTTTTGTGTAAGAATTTATTTGTTATTTTGGTTAAATATTTCTGTTTATTTGAATATTTTGTCATTGCAGCTAGCTTAGTGATGTGTTCAGCTAAGTACATCACTTTTAATTCCTCAAGCCAATGACAAGAACTGCCTTGAGCAGTAACGCGAACGTCGGAATCATGCGGGAATTGCGGGCGGGAGTGGGACTGAAAATGCTGTCCCGCGCAGGTCTCTAGTATTAACACGCCCTGTCCCGCCGGCGGGCCAGAAAAATATCATAATTCATATCTGGCTGTGTTTGAGTAGGTATAGGCTCAATATAGACACCCAATATGCCATTTTAAAGCTAAGAATCTCTACTTTTCAGTCACATTTAGCTGTATTTCGTTTTAGAGCTGATAGCGTGCGCTAGACGGTCCGGTTTGTGATAAAAACACGCTCTTTGATCCGCCCGGGGTACCTGCAGAACACCCCCCACACCCAAACAGAGCGAATCAGCACCTACCTGAGAGCACTGGCTTCAGAATCCACCCAACCATCAGAAAATCCATCAATCCAGTCCCCAATAATCCCCATTTATGTCTGAGAAGCGCTCTTATAAATCCGACGCAGATTAAAACTATTGGAAACTCCAGCGCTGTGTTTTGAGACTTTCCCTTTGTTCTGGAGCGATCAAACTGCGCATGCGTGTTACCATGGTAGTTGGGCAGACTGAGAGCCCCCCTCTGCCCCCCTACATTCTGTCAGCCAATCAGGTGGCGAGTTATGTGGGACAGAGGTGAAGCCCGCTCTGAAACCGGACACTCTGAGAGCGCTCCCCCCTCCCTCTGGAAAATCTGCTCCAGCGGGTCTATTCTATAGGGAGAGAACAGGCTGAGAGACCTTCTTTATTGCAAAATAAGTTATAAAATTAATAGTTTTTATTCTTCTAAAGTTTCCAGTCCTTTTCAGAAAGAAAGGACCATCCCAGGTTCAGATCTCTATCATATCTAGGGAGCAGTTTATAATTTTACATGGTGATTTTAAAACTTCTAATAGCAGAATATAGAGCTACTAAAACACTTCATCCACATAAATATATCATTTTATGGATCTAAAAATAAAAAATAGAAATAGAAAATCTGAAAAGCGCCTAAAAAAGTTTTTCACACACTTAATGTTACTAAAGCCTGCTAGAGTAGTTAAACAAGATGTGCTTTGTTTTTAGTTAATGTATATCTCAGTAATATTTAGCAAAAAAGTCAACAATATCATTTTCCCAGATTTTTTTAGCTAAGATAATTGTTTCACCCATTTAGCTGTGACTCTCGCATCAGAGATGATGCCACAACACCAGGAGGGTGAAGACTAGCACATGCCTCCTCCGATACATGTAAAGTCCGCCTCCGCCTCTGTTTGAACTGCTGCTGATGCAGCATTGCAGAGTAGCATCACATCACAGTGCGCTCGGAGGAAAGCACAGTGACTCGGTTCTAAAACATCAGCTCACAGATGCAGCCTTGTGCTGATCAACATCACTCAAGAAGTGATGAGGGGAAAGAGTGCCATCTACTGTATCCACCCAGAGAGAGCAAGGACAGTTATGCTCTCTCAGGGCTCCGACAGCTGATGGCCATCTGCATAAACGGGATTCAAAGTTCGATCATCGTGTAAGTGCTTTAAACCACTGGACCATCCTCTTTCACTGCATTTCTATTCTATTTCTACTCTATTCTAGAGTGCACATACAGCTCTGTAAAAAAAAGTAAAAGATCACTTCAGTTTCTGAATTAGTTTCTCAGATTTTGCTATTTATAGGTTTGAGTAAAATGAACATTGTTGTTTTATTCTATAAACTACGGACAACATTTCTCCCAAATTCCAAATAAAAATTTTGTAATTTAGAGCATTTATTTACAGAAAATGAGAAAACTCTGAAATAACAAAAAAGACCTCAAATAATACAAAGAAAACAAAATCATATTCATTAATTTTTAAGAGTTCAGAAATCAATATTTGGTGGAATAACCCTGTTTTTTAACTACAATTTTCATGCATCTTGGTATGTTCTCCTCCACCAGTCTTACACACTGCTTTTGTATAACTTTAAACCTTTACTCCTGGTGCAAAAAATCAAGCAGTTCTTCTTGGTTTGATGGCTTGTGATCATTTTTAAGTGATTTTAAGTGGTCTCTTATTTTTGTCCAGAGCTTCACTTCTAGTCAAATGTGGTGATTATTTTTTATTGTAACATATTACAAAAACTTTTTTTTATTGCAATTTTATTGTAAACATTTTTCCAGTATCATGCAGCTTTAAATCCAATCCTCACAGCAGCGCTCTGAAATCAACAGCATAAATATTAGAAAAAGTTTCTCAGACTAAAGCAAAACTCTTTTTAATACCTTTTTTTTCAGAAGAAACAACAAATCAGCAGTGTCCCAATGTGTCCCAACCCTTTTGTTCATATACAATAGTATATAAATGAAAAAAAGGCCAAAAAACCCTGAAGTCCTGTGTAATTTAGTACACTCCCTCAGCGTCTGGGTAGAAACTGAAGTCTGTACTCTGTGACTCTTCTCTTTTTTTGGGATTATTTTGCTCTAAAATAAAATGCTAAATCTCGAACAGTGACAGGTGTGAGTAACGGCAAAGCAATTGAGGAGCTGAACCAACAGAACACAATGAAATGAAAACCAAAAAAGGATTTAGGAATTCAATATGAATGGCTTAAGTGGAGCTGAGTGGAAAATAGATTGCTTTGAGTGCAAGTAAAGGTATTAGCATCGGAAAATAGCACAAACCCATCAAAATACAGGTATGCAAAACTGCAAATAACTGCAGGTTAAGGTGTGCGTATCTGCTGCTGTCAGGCTGCATAACAGAGGCTGCTCTCACTAAACTGTAAAAAAGTGTAGCACATCAAAATATGATAAAAACACTCATACAATATAACTGTTTATAGTGTTATACACTTCACTTTCAGCACTGTGCAGCCATGTAAAGTGTACTGTTTACTGTGTGCAAAACTACTGTGTAGCATCACCAGCGGTGAATAAGTAGGCAAGATTTTAGTCGTCTAAGATATTTTTCTTTTAAAGCGTGCCTATTAAAAACGGAATGTTATTAACAGTGTTGGGCCTGTTACCTTGAAAAAGTAATTAGTTATAGATACTCATTACTTCTCCAAAAAAGTAACTGAGTTACTCCACTATAAAAGTAACTAGTTACCAGTAAAAGTAACTATCGCGTTAGTTTTGTTATTCGCCCGTAAAAAAAAAGGAAAATCAATTATGTATTTACTACTGTTATTAGAAAAATAACAAACGAAAATAAACCCAAAATGTTGACAAAAATATAATCTAACGAAAAAAAAAAAAATAACAAAAAACTCCACACGACCAAAGAAAATTACTAAGACTTGTAATAGTGAAAAACGCGTCTGGGGATGAAATTAAACAAACCAAGCCACACTCAAAGGAAAAATGTATATATAAACAAAACAAAAGAATGGACAAAAACAACAATCTAATGACTGTTAAAATGGTATTAATATAACAGCTGGATCAAACAGCTTTACCAAAAGAGAAAGCAGCAGCACCACAAAAACCGGAGCAGCTAAAAAGAGCTTAACGTCCTTAATTCGGAACTTGGGCTGTCCACGGCAATCACTGAATTGATTAGAGCAGCAAATCGTCACAATTGTGCCTCACTTCACCACGCCAAACCACGTAAACCTACAGGCACAGCGGCCAGAAGCTCAAGTTCACCGGAAAGAGGAGGGGTTAACCAGGGCAAAGCGAAGTTTAAAAAAAAAAGTTCATTCAGCTGCTAAAGTAATGTGCAGTAACGGAGTGTGGGAAATGGTAACGTCATTATAGTTACAGTCAGAGTAATTAGTTAGATTACTCCTTACTGAAAAAAGTAACAGCGTTAGTAATGCCGTTAATTTCAACGCCGTTACTCCCAACACTGGTTATTAATGAGAGGACAGGCCACTGACCGCTGTATGAATGGAAGTACTCATACAGTAAAGCTAATCATGGCGCCTGTTTATGGATAAAGTCCCTGGTTGTGCTGGTTGTACAGAAAATGGAGGAGAATCACCACACTAGTGGGGAAGCTCCCCTCGCTATGGAGATCTGCGCAGGCGCAGCAGCCACAATAAGCCAAAAAGAATGTTGTTTTTATGCATTTTTGTCTTAAACGTTATAAACTGTTCATGATGTTTTATCAGTGACTTAAAATATGTTCCTGAAATGCTAATCCAACGTTGGCTTCAAGTATTTTGTTCTTTCCCCATTCAAACAGATGGAAGACTAATGTTGCATTACTGAAATAACATCGCATGGCTGGAAACATTGCAGCCAGGGCACAGAGATTATTGAGTGTTGTATTTATTAATTAATGTATGCAAATATTTATGCCTATAAGGACTTATTGAGTGTTGTATATACTGTAATGTAATTATACAGCTCTGGGAAAAAAAATAAGAGACCACTTTAAAATGATGAGTTTCTTTGAATTTGCCAAATTGAAAACCTCTGGAATATAATCAAGAGGAAGATGGATGATCACAAGCCAACAAACCACCAGGCTGAACTGCTTAATTTTTTTGCACCAGGAGTAAAGGCATAAAGTTATCCAAAAGCAGTGTGTAAGACTGGTGGAGGAGAACATGATGCCAAGATGAATGAAAACTGTGATTAAAAACCAGAGTTAGTCTACCAAATATTGATTTCTGAACTTTTAAAACTTTGTGAATATGAACTTTTCTTTGCATTATTTCAGCCATTTCTCATTTTCTGCAAAGAAATGCTCTAAATGACCATATTTGTATTTGAATTTCGGGAGAAATGTTGTCTGTAGTTTATAAACTAAAACAACAATGTTTAATTTACTCAAACATAAACCTATAAATAGCAAAATCAGAGAAACTGATTCAGAAACTGAAGTGGTCTCTTACTTTTTTCCAGAGCTGTATATTTTGTTGTATTTTTAGTATATCAATGTTTATTAATGTTCACTGACATGTCTGTCCTGTCCTCTGCACTGCTGTTATATTGCAATTTTCCCCGCCGTGGGATTAATAAAGGATTATGTGTTATCTTAACATATCTTAAAAGAGTAAAAAACAAGATGCTACTAAGCAATGGAGATGAATGCGGTCCAGCCATCACATTCACTGCTGTTTGGACTCATTTTAAGCGCATATGTGGGGGCTCATGGTCTTTGTAGTCCAGTGAGCTGATGTATGAGTCATGGACGTGCATGGAGCCGAGGCAGGCTGCTCACAGATGGATGGATACACCCGAGCCCTGGAGGACTTGCCTTACTCACTGCACATTAAAGGAGCCCGAGAGACAGAGAGAGAGAGAGAGAGAGAGCAGGAGAAAAAGAAGAAAAACGCAGGGGCCATGCTATTCTGTTATTCTGGCAGCCATTTTGCCGATCTGTTTAAGTAGCCCTGTTTGCCAGGAAAGACCCAATTTTGACTCTTATATCATCCCTATTTAACATAATCCAAATCTGGCAGTCGACTGTGAAAATGTGTCAAAATTGAAAAATTTGAAAATCTGAAACTATTTAAAAAAACTCTTAATTTCAAACCATTCAAACTAAAAGAGACACTAAACTCTAAACCATATTTTTTCATTAATACCTGAAATTTGTTCCTCTGAAATAATTAAACAATGCTTAAAATTTTATATACATTTCCTAACCTTGAAAAAAACACTTTTATTGTGGTAATTTCTGCCTCTGCAGCGCCCTCTCAGGTTCAACCGTGCTATAGGCGTGAATAATATTTCTGTGTACTTTTGTACATGAACACATCACAATATGCAAATCAATCAGTCAATCAATAATACCACGCCACTGCTGACAACATCCAATCATCTCTATCTTACCGCTATCAGAGGCACACTGCTGCTGCAGCTCAGCCAATCAGCTCTCCCTCATGCCCCGCCACTATCCCCATACATCACCCAGTCCCGCTCCCAAAAAATTTTTTTTTTTTTGCCTTTTTCAAAATTTGAGCTAAGAATGGAGTCAGCAAAATCAGTGGGTTTAGTCACCCTTTAAGAATATATATTTTTTTGAAGCACGCAAGTTAAAGTCTTAACATTTTAAGAAGAAGAAGTAGAAAAAGGGTACACAGATAGAGGAATCATTTATAATATTCGTACCAAAATGAAAACATTTTTAAATTATTTCTGCTTTTTTTTTACTATTTGTGCTGGAATTTACTTTGTTTTTGAAATTGTGCCAAAAATATATATATTTTTTATTTATTTCAGCTTTTTTTTTTTTACATTTGTGCTGGTATTTACCTTGTTTCTGAAATTTGTACCAAAATGAATACCTTTTAAATATATTTCCACTTTTTTAACTATATGTGCTGGTATGTTTTTATTTTGTTTCTGAAATATTCTGAAATAACCAAAATTATTTTTTTATATATATTTTCTTCTTTTTATCCACTTCTGCTGGTATTTTTATTTTGTTTTTGAAATTTGTACCAAAATGAAAACATTTTTAATTTATTTCTGCTTGTTTTAACCATTTGTGCTGGTATTCACTTTTTACTGTTTCTGTGCCACAAAAAATGCATTTGATCAAAAATAATAGGAAAAAGGTTTTATAAGCTGATCTGTTGTTTCCCGTTCCTGTTTCTCAAATTATCCTTTGCTGTACATAAAGCAGGTTTGATTTAGGTACATGTTACTGTAGTAATAATATATATATATATATATATATATATATATATATATATATATATATATATATATATATATATATACGTATATATATATATTTAATTTATCACACTTTTTTGTGCATATTTGATTTGAACACTATAAACTGTTCATGTCTTTTTTAGCAGTTTTTATTGTGTATATGGAAAATATGTTTTTGTAATGAAAATCTGATGTTAGGGTTCCAGTATATATTTTGATGTCTTCTTATTCAAACAGAAGAAAGGCTGGTCTTGCACGACTGGAAATAAGCACCCGGTCGAGAGAAAGAGGAAAGAAGAAGAAGAAGAAAAAGCAGAGGCCATGCTATATCTGCAATCAATACTAAAACCTGAATCTACGATCGCTGCATGTCATTGATTCATGCATAAAGTTATCCAAAAGCAGCGTGTAAGACTGGTGGAGGAGAACATGATGCCAAGATGCATGAAAACTGTGATTAAAAGCCAGGGTTATTCCATCAAATTCTTAAAAAATAGTTCGTTATTTCTTATTTTCTGCTAAAAATGCTCTAAATGACCATATTTGTATTTGGAATTTGGGAGAAATGGTGTCAATAGTTTGTATAATAAAACAGTTTTCAATGTACTTAAAATACAGGGGTTGACAGGACAATGAAACGGAAACACCTGTCATTTTAGCGTGGGAGGTTTCATGGCTAAATTGGAGCAGCCTGGTGTCCAATCTTCATTAATTGCACATTGCACCAGTAAGAGCAGAGTGTGAAGGTTCAATTAGCAGGGTAAGAGCACAGTTCTGCTCAAAATATTGCAATGCACACAACATTATGGGTGACATACCAGAGTTCAAAAGAGGACAAATTGTTGGCGCACGTCTTGCTGGAGCATCTGTGACCAAGACAGCAAGTCTTTGTGATGCATCAAGAGCCACGGTATCCAGGGTAATGTCAGCATACCACCAAGAATCACGAACCACATCCAACAGGATTAACTGTGGACGCTGTAGAGGAAGAAAAAAAAAAAAAAATCCGAGGCCATGCTATTCTCTTATTCTGGCGGCCATTTTGCCGATCTGTTTAAATAGCTCTCTTTGCCAGGAAAGACCCAATTTTGCACAATATCTGCGATCAATACTAAAACCTGAACCGACGGCCGCTGTGGGTCATTGATTCGCAGCAGTGGTCTAGCCCTCAGTAGCTTAAGAAAGATTCAGCAAAGTTAAAGCCAAGAGTCATAACCCAGCCGAGAAGGATGCAGACGCTTAACCTGCTCTGCCATTACGCTGTCATTTCACCCCTCATAAACACAAATTGATCCAAACAACATTTGTCATTACAGCCTATGGCAGCACTGGAACAACATCTTTGGGAATAAAGACCACTCTAGTGGAACGCCGTTTGCTAGAAGGCTCCTGTCAAACAGAATTATATAAGGTGATACAGCAGGCGGTATGCATGCACCTTCATATAGCCTGGATGCATGGCCTGTAAATGGTTCGACACATTACTGACATCCTGTACAGAACAGTTCTGTATGTGTATAGAAAGGACAGGGTCTTCTTACAGGCCTGATACTATAACTATTTAGTTTTGGACAAATTATTGTCTCAGAAATAAGTGTGTTTAAACTGTGAAACTATGTAATCCAAGTGAAATAGTAATAATACTAATATAATAGCATATTAACCCTTTCAGACCCTGCATGCCCTTTTCAAACTATTTGAGAGCTGTTGTCCATCAGAATAGACCAGGAACCAGCAATTCAAAAACACTCTTATACACCAATGAAACAGTTACTTGGCCCCACCCACTGCAAAAAACGAAAAATCAATAAATAAAATAAAAAAAGTAGTACAAGTAACAGCATTTTTTTTCTCTCAAATTAAATGTGATTAAGATTTTTTTTTTATGTTTTTTTTTTTTTTTTACTGTTTAAGGATGGTTAAAGAAATAATAAAATATTACACGCAGGCTTCTAATGTAATGGAAATAATAATTAAATATTTAAATATTTCACTATTAAATATTTCAGTTTATTATCAGAGGATTTATTTGATTATCACTAAAGATAATTCAGCTCTAAAAGGTGATATAAAGTGTTAATAAGTATTTATAAGGTGTTTGTATCATAAAGCAGACATTGATTTTGCTGCTGTTAAGCTTCTTACCAATGTTACTCTTAAAGATCAGTTACAGGCGCATGTAACTGATACAGTGTCTTGTGTTTAAGGATGTGCTTGGTGTTTTATTCAGCCTAAATAAGTAATAGCCTGATCACACTGTCGGTTTTAAATTAAACTTCTGTCTGCTGTGAGGTGTCTATAGTATAGTACTATTTTTTTTGTATTTATTATACTTTAAATACATAAAAAATTGTCAAAATTCTACTTACTTATAGAGCATGCATTTAAATAATTATATATTGAACTAAGTAAAGAAAATAAAAATTTGGTAAATCCGAAAATGTTCAAGAACTTATCCTAAGAAAGTATCCTCAAGTGCAGTCAAATAAAAAGACCATCAAAACAGTCATGATGAAACTGGCACTAATCAGGACCATCCCAGGAAAGGAAAAGCGAGAGTTTCCTCAGTTGTACAGGATAAGTTAATTAGAGTTACCAGCCTCAGAAACAAACGCTAAAAGTTAACAGCATTTTGGTTTGTTTAACACTTTTACGTTATTACATGATTCCTTATGTGTTCCTTCATAGTCTGGATGACTTTACATTACATTGCATTACTTTACATTTAGCGGACGCTTTTATTCAAATAATGATGTACATTTAGCAACAGAGGACACAGAAGGAGGCCAAAAGGAAACAGAAAGAAGGATAACTTTACTTTTCATTTAAAATTAGGGAAAAAAATGTAGCATTAACACATGACTGTGGAAACACAGGTTTAAGGCTATATTAGAGCCACCAGATCAGTCTGCACATCAAATTAGTCATCTTTTATCACCATTTCACACTTTAACTTCATATCAACTAAATAAGGAACAACATTCCAGCTGACTACATACTGCATATGATAAAATCTAATTAAATAATTTACTAAAATTGCATTATTCAAAGACATCAATAAAGGAATTACATAGTTTCAGAGCCGAATAACAGATGAAACACTTAAATGAAATAATTCATTTAAACAAGACGAAAGAAAGGTGCTCACGCTCTACCCGTGTCGAAGTGTAAACATGATAAATATAGTAAATTAGATCATGTATGACAGGTCCATTTATTCTGCAGTCATGCTGTGGGCACGCTGAGAGCTTCCTGGTAATGCAGCGCTGCTTCAGAGTACGGAGCTACTGCAGTTTAACCTGCACTTCTAAAGGAAACAATATCTTCTTTCAAGTAAGGCCTCTGGATTAACAACAGGAGGACGTTACCTCTGTGATCTGATTACATTATATAATTCCGATCACCAGCGGATCAACCGAATGCGTGAACGGATATAGCGCCCGTAACCCGAGCCTCCTCTTCTGCCGCGTGAAGGCAGCTGTCCATGTTCGCTAAAGGCCTTTGTGGTTTTTGCGCTGCAGGTCTGGGGTTAAACATTCGAGCATGTTGGGAAATGCCTGTTAATTATCATATCCATGAATAATTAATCAACTCTGGCCACAACTATCAAGAGACACTTTCGGGCCTTCGCTCGGAGACTTGAAAAACGCTCATTAGACAGTGTGTTTTTACACAAGTCTTACTACGTCCCTCAGGAGTTATCAGCTGGATTTATCTTGGAAAATTTAGAGAACACACAGCGAGAGTGAGGCGTGTACAGAACTATCACTAATATAAATATAATAGTGCTGTCAAGTACGTTTGAGTGTGCTACATTGTATTGCACATAAGTTTGACACCATTAAAATAGCCATAGCCTGATAACAGCAATATTCCTAAAAGTTATTCTTTTTCTATTTTGTGTTTATTTTGCTTTTTTAACTGTATTTCTTTTCCAATGTTTATGTTTGCAGTGTTTATTCATGCACTATATACCATGCCCTATAGTTTTGTGGTCGATATTTGTTGCTACATTACTTTTTTTTTCTTTCACTTTTTTGTTCATTTTTACACTGTTATTATTGTATGCAAATTCAAGATATTTGTAAGTTCCTGTTCATAAAAAAAGAACGAAAGCTTAAACATTATTTTATATGTTTCTTCTGACTGTATTAAACTGCTGTACTAAATAAAGCTTTTATTTGAGATTTATTTTTATTTAGCTTTTTTGTGTTTTAGCACTTTTTATTTATCTTATCTGTGTTTTATGTCTTGCTACTTATTTTAATATGTTACTCCTGTACCTACGTGATTTCCTTTACCTATGTTTTGGTTGTATGAATTCATCTGTAGTCATTACCCTTTTTGTACAGCACTTTGGTCAGTAGAGACTTTTTATAAATAAAGCTTAATTATTTACTTCCCATTGCAAGGCCTGGTGTGATGATCACCGCTCATTTAAATAGTGAGGGAGTTTACGAATACATTTACGCTGATAAGCATGGTGTTGTGGAAGTGAGATGTATTCAGGTAGATTTCTGGCGTATTGCTATCTTGGCAATGAAAAAACACAGGTGCGCCACTGACTGATTAGAACCCTGACAAGAGTCATGGATATAGCACCCGTCAGAGGTTCATTGCTATCTTGGCCTTGCACATGTGCCGTATGTTCTCATCTTTTGTACAACTCTGCTTGTTACACACACACACACACACACATACATGAACATGCAGCAGTGCACAAACCCAACTTTTACATCAATAACATCAAACAGAATATAAAATAAAAAAATACCATTAATGTTCCCGTAAATGACTTGCTAATGCACCTTTACAGCATGAACGCACAGGTCAGTTTCCTCTGCTAAGAATCACAGAAGCCCTGCGCCGTTGAAATAGCAATACACCAAGTCACAGCGCACCTATATATATACACCTATATATATACATGTATATATATAGGCTAGACAAATGCATACATGCAAGTTAAATAAAAAAGTGATTAAATATGATATTATGGTAAAGTATAAATATGATAAATAATCAAAAAACAAAGGTTTTTAGGGCCAAAAAGCACAGTATTGGGATAATGAGCCAAAACGCAATATTTCTGCTACCAAACGCAGCAAAAAAAAAAAAAAAAAAACGAGACTGTCTAAACCATCTAAACAGGAAGAGTGGGACATTTAATGAGGCGGGTTTCTGTTGTCATGGTAACCGGGCAAGGACACTGTCCGCAGCGATGATAATGGTCTATGCTTTACTTCGCTGGGAAACTTTCAGCAGAGTTTAGCTGAAGGCCTTCACTGGAAAAAGCTGTAAACCGATGGTGTAAAGGTGTTTTCTTCTCTGTGGGTTTATTACTGTATGCATCTCATCGACTCATTCACACATACTGAAGTGCAGAAAATCTGGAGGTATGGGAAAATTAAGACTTTTTAATATCAATTTAGATACTAAACTAAGACCATTTTTTTTTTATTGGATGTATGAACTCTTTGACGTTAAGGTGACCTAACATCAACTCCAGGTTGGATATATGTATCGGTAGCATATCAGTAAATTATTTTTTCTTTTTGCATGTGAATGAAAAAAAATAAATCTGCAGTTGCTGTTAAATTAGCATTTGCTTATTGACTTGTGGAAAAAGCACAGTTTTAGTATTAGTGCACAAAAATATCTTTCAGAAATGACCCTGCATCTAAAAAAATGACAACCCAAATATGATTTAGTACAGAGCCCCTAAGGTGACATCGTGTTAAAATATTGTGTGGCCATGACTTAAGGTATTAAGGCATGTGAACGAGATCCTAATTCGTGGGAAGTAGATAATCAAGGCATGTGAATGACATGAGTAAGACATGCCAACTACTTTTGAAGGCTTTGGAACGAGATCCTAATGCGTGGCCACAACTTATTAAGACATGGGAGGAAGATAATTAAGGTATGTGAATGAGATAATTAAGTCGTGCCTATGACTTATTAATGCGTGGGAATGAGATAATTTTCATAGTCAAACCATAGCCAGAGAATAAAAAAGCTTGATTTTCTCTATTAATTTTATATATATATATATATATATATATGTATGTTAATATATAATGTATAAATTAATGCCCATGAAGAAACTGAATATTACATCAAAGCTCCTTTAATTCAAGGATAATCTTTTGTAAGAAAATTGAGATTTAATTGGATTATTTTATTTTTATCTCTGAATGTATTATAGTGATATTTTGAATTCTCTTGCAATGAAATATGTCATAATTCTAAGTAAAAGACACTTAATTCTTATACTAAAAGCTAATTGGCTCAGACGCAGACAATATAAAGACCTGTTTACCTTTCTTAAGCAGTACCTTGTGGCTCCTCCTTAATGGCTATGATTTAATTATGAAGTTCCTACACCTTTATAAGTCGTGGCCATGCATTAGGATCTCGTTCCCACACCTTAATAAGTTGTGGCGAATATTAATAATAACAATTGTTATTTTCAAAATAATGGCACCCTAAGGGGTTTAGTACTTTAGTTTAACAGTTTGTAATTCGCCCATATCAGTAAATATGATATTTTGAAGGGTTAATATGAAGCTCAAAGTATTTTTTAATCTTATACATACCAAATTCTTCTCAAGCTCATATTATGTTTTTCCAAGCTACTTTTACTTCTGACTTCTGAATTATTTCCTAATCATTTCACCGCATTTACAACTTCTCATTAACAAATTCAATCCAGCATGGTTATAAGCAGCTCAGCCCACCCCTGAATAGGCTGATCATTTATGCATCATGCAGTAATTCCCCAAATGCTGAGCACATTAACTTTACAACAGCTACACAGCTACATTTTGCACCTCCAAAACACCAGTTTAACCCATCTCACTTCATGCATACAACATCAGCCAGACCAAGAAACCAACTCCCAACATGTGGTTTACTGGTTTATACACGATCCATCACACCTGCACACGTCATATTATGACACATTACGTCACGCTACGTCACGTTACGTCACGTTATGTCACACTCCAGCAAGAATGTAGCAGACGTATGTAGCCTATTATCAAGATGATCCGTGCAGAGAGTCAAGAGAACTCCAGTTTTTCAAACGTCTAGCTGAGCTTTAATATCTTTAATATATTGACATTCTACTAAAATACATTCATTTTCATATATAAGCATATATGCAGCTGAAACACTAGGGAGCCTAGTGCATTCCACATTTATTAACATTAACATTATAATAATATAACATTATAGTAATTTCGGCTTTTAGAAATATGTGTTTTGGGGAGGGGGGTAGTCCACTACAGGACTCTGTGGAGCCGCCTAAGCTTTTGTTCTTAATGGCTTTATTTTTCCCCCTACAGTACTTTTACAGTTTTACTTAAAGAGTAAAAAGCTTGAGTTGATGCTTCTTCAACTTCTACAGAAGTATTTCAAACCCTAGTATCTATACTTCTGCTTACAGAGTAATGAATATGAATTCTTTTCACATTCGGTATTAATACTCAAAGCACTTCTGTCACCCGGGCTCCCAAGAGGCTGCTCATGTTTAAAAACTCCAGCAGCACTGCTGTATCTAATCCACTCACTCCTACTACCAGCACAACACACACTAACACCTCATACACCACTACCATGCTAATCACTGCTAATCACTGCAATGCTGAGAATAATGACTAAACACCCAAATAATAATAATAATAACAGCTGCTAAATATAATTTAATGTAATGTAGTGTAATGTAGTGTGATTATACAGCTCTGGAAAAAACAAGACCATTTAAAATTGATGAGTTTCTTTGATTTTACCAAATTGCTAACCTGTGGAATATAATCAAGAGGAATATATAGGGTTACAAGCCATCAAACCAAACTGAACTGCTTAATTTTTTTTGCACCAGGAGTGCAGGCATAAAGTTATCCAAAAGCAGTGTGTAAGACTGGTGGAGGAGAACATGATGCCAAGATGCATGAAAACTGTGATTAAAAACCAGGGTTATTTCAGCAAATATAAAGATTTCTGAACTCTTAAAACTTTATGAATATGAACTTGTTTTCTTTGCATTATTTGAGGTCTGAAAGCTCTGCATCTTTTTTGTTATTTCAGCCATTTCTCATTTTCTGCAAATAAATGCTCTAAATGACCATTTTTTTTATTTTTGGAATTTGGAAAAAATGTTGACTGTAGTTTATAGAATAAAACAACAATGATCATTTTACTCAAACATAAACCTATAAATAGCAAAATCAGAGAAACAGAAGTGGTCTCTTCATTTTTTATATTTTTTCCAGAGCTGTAGTTATAATAAAGAAATCAGCCAATGTACCTACTGTACATTGAATAGGTTTATATTTTTATGTTTAAGTTTATGTGTTTTATGTTTTGAAAACTCCCATACAAACCACATACAATCAGATCATGTAAAGCATATAAACCCATGTATGCATTCAAATGGTCCTTTGAAATGCAATCAAATGTAATTGTATATTTAAAACCAAGGCTTTTACTGATGGACAGATCCTTACAATATCCTCTTTTTAAGGATGTTCGGCACATTTATTGATTATGAACCTTCTAGAATACACCTAAAATGGCTTCAACCTCATTTTTCCTCATAAAAAGAACTTCAGTCAAGTCAAGATCTCTTGCTTTCAGAACAGCTGTAGCACCATATGCTACTTTCACACCAAGTCAGAAGTATCAAAGAAACCTATACAATCTAAAATATGAACCCAAAATATGATAAAACATCGCAGTTGAAGATCATAAAGCAAATCCAATGATCACAATAAATATGAAATTATATAAATGTGAATGCTTACCTCGCACAGTGATCTGCTCTGAACATTTGTGGTCCTTACACGCTCCATGAAGGCCAGATCTGGCCCCACTGGAGTGGAGGCATGTGGTGGGGGGGTTGCGTTTTGCTCTTTTTTGTGCATAAACGTACACCACAGGACCGGCTGGCGAGCAAGCTTGTTCATTTTTTTTTCCCGTTTTCTTTTCCGCTTTGATGTGGGTCTCCTGTCGGCTTGTCCTTTCTATCCTTGTAAAGGGATGCATTGTCTTTGTGGTTAAAGGGACGGAGAGTGTATAAAGTTGCATGAGGCATTCCCTTCCGAAACAGCAGAACAACGAAACAGCAGATACTCCATTGGCAGGATAGTCCTTGTAGCCGTGGCGCCAGAGACTTTTTTTTTTGTTTAAAGTGGACTTAAGAGTTGATCTTGACATGGTAATCCCAGTTAATTGGAATGGAGGATGGGCTGAAATGGAAGCGCTGACTTTGTGAACAGTGGCATGATGACTGATTTGTTTAACGCTCGTTAAATTAAAGAATTAATTGAAGAACAACGCTAATGCTAGCTCTTATAATCTATGGGGGAGTTGAACTATGCGGGAGCTTTGCCAGTCAGTGTGGTAGCTCTTACTGGCGGGGCTGACTCTGTAGTCTCAGTATAGAAGCCTTAAGAAGAGCGACATGTTGCCGTTAAATGAACTTCATACTGAACTGACAAGAAGGTGACTGACAGAAGGTATAGCAGGACATGACAATAGTGGACAACTGTGGCTGGACTGCTCGTTCACATCTACGACAACTAGCTAGCTACGTATTGGTTCAAAGCAAAGTTACTAAGTTATTGAATTCTCTTTCTCACTCCTTCTTTCTTTCTCTCTCTCTCTTTCTTTCTTTCATTTTCTCTCTGATTCTCTGCTGGAAACAGCTGGAAACTGCTGGAAACTGGGAGACTAGAAGACTAGAACATAGTTTAATGATAGTGCAAATGATTTCAACGTTATTGCATAATAGCATTACGATAACAGCTCGCTTCCTCTTCCTCTACAATTACTGACGAATGTAACTCATAAAGTGCCTATGCAAAAATACTTTGTTTCGCGCTCCTTTTGAACCGGGTTCCGCTCAGTTCGGTCTACAGTCTACAGGTGGGCCAGTACTACTCGTCGCACCTCTCGCGTGTCACGTAAAGCTGGTGATTTTTGCTCTGCCTGTCGTCTGATTACAGGGTGTGTTTGTCTACGAAAAGTAGCCACGCTGCAAAAATGTTTCAGCTCAGGTCCAACAGAAATGATGCGTGAGTGCGTGCGTGAGTGTGTGTTTTTGTGTGTGTGTTTGGGTGCTGAAAGTGCGTGCAAGAATGCCCACATGTGCCTGTGTTTGCCTGCGTGTACCCGCGTGTGCCCGTGTGTTGTTGTTGTTGTATAAGTGCATATGTGCATCATATGTGTTTGTATGTTTGTTTGTTTGTATGCGTGTCTGTGGGTTTGCTGACATGTCAGTGTGTATCTGTATCTGTATGCGTGCGTGCATGCATGTTTATGCGTCGTGTGCATCTGCATCTGCTTGCACGTGTGCCTGAAACGCACGCCACGTGCACGTGTGCTGCTGATCAGTAATAAGTTGTGCAATCCTCCTTTATTTTTAACTGCATCCTAACCTAACCCTTTCACAAGCTCACCCACAGCTCTGCCATTCATAATCATACGTCTGTCTGTAGGCTCCTGGAATTGGTGCTGTTTTTCCTGCCCGTGTCCGTGCCGTTGCCCCTGCTGGGGCTTCGTTTGTCCACCCCGCACAGAGACTCTGTGACCCCCTCCTCCATCTCCATGTACTCAGCTGTCTTGTCCCCCAGCGAGGACCCCGACGGAGAGCCCTTGAACTTCCTCAGGAAGTCCGGGAAGTAAGGGCAGCCGGGCGGTGGGTACTCCACGGTCTGTGTCTGGTCCTCGTTGTCCGTTTCGCGGTGGTAGAAGTAGTTAAAGTTGGACACAATGACGGGTACGGGCAGGGCGATGGTCAGTACTCCAGCGATGGCGCACAGCGAACCCACAATCTTGCCACCCACCGTGATGGGCTTCATATCACCATATCCCACCGTGGTCATGGTGACCACAGCCCACCAGAAGGCGTCAGGTATGCTTGTGAATTGTGACGCTGGCTCGTCAGCCTCAGCAAAGTACACAGCACTGGAGAAGAGCACCACACCAATCACCAGGAAGAATATTAGCAGTGCCAGCTCACGCATGCTGGCGCGAAGCGTGTGCCCCAGGATCTGCAGGCCCTTGGAGTGCCTGGACAGCTTGAAGATGCGAAAGACACGCACCAGGCGGATGATGCGTAGGATGGCGAAGCTCATGGCGTGCTGCCCGTTGGCCTGTTGCTGTGCGTGCTGCTGTTGGTGCTGTTGCGCCAGGTCCGTGCCCAGTGTGATGAAGTAAGGCAGGATGGAGACGATGTCGATGGAGTTCATGATGTTCTTAAAGAAGGCCGGTTTGCTTGGGCTGGCAAAGAAACGCACAGCAATTTCAAAAGAGAACCACACTATGCACACAGTTTCCACCACAAAGAACGGGTCATTGAAGGGCGTGAATGCTGCAGTCTCAGAGCCTACGTCACCTGTGGCGTGGGTACCATTCACTCCATGTGCACCAACATGCGCACCTGTGGCTGCGGCAGCAGCAGCACCGGGTACATCCCGCTCATCACGAAACTCAGGCAGAGTCTCAAGGCAGAAGATGACTATGGAAATGACGATGACGAGCACGGAGACCACAGCTATGCCACGTGCCGGACTCGAGCTCTCCGGATACTCGAAGAGGAGCCACACTTGGCGCTTGAACTCGTCCTCGGGCAGCGGCTTCTCCTCGTCCTTGACGAAGCCCTCATCCTCACGGAACTTAAGCATGGCCTCCTCACCCAGCTCGTAGAACTTGACCTCCTCTGAGAAGACATCCAGCGGCACGTTAGCGGGGCGTTTGAGGCGCCCACCAGACTGGTAGAAGTAGAGGATGGCATCGAAGCTTGGCCGATTGCGGTCAAAAAAGTACTCATTACGCAAGGGGTCAAAGTACCTCATGCGCTTGGCAGGATCCCCCAGCAGTGTGTCTGGGAACTGTGCCAGCGTCTGGAGCCGCGTCTCGAAGCGCAGTCCGGACACATTGATGACCACGCGCTCGCAGCAGCCGCCGGCACCAACGCGGTCGTCGAGCCCGCCGAGTCCACCGCGCACGCCGCGCGACCCGCGCGCCCCGCGTCCGTAGCCCGCTCGCGGCCGGCCTCCCGTCAGTGAGGCGGTCTCGTCATCGTCGTCCTCGTCCTCGTCCAGAGTGGCGTCATTCACATCGTCCGCCACATGCTCGTCCGCGTCGTACTCTTCGTCGCCCGCCGCCTCCTCCTCTTCCTCCTCGATCATTACGTCCTCTTCGGAGCCCAGAAGCGCCAGCTCCGAGTGGCGTAGATCGCCACCCAGGTGCGCGCGCGGGCGCCTCCAGCGCGCGACGCCACGCGCTTTTTTCCGCTCGCGGAGAACTTGCGGCTGCGCCTGCTGAAGCTGCTGCTGCTGTTGTGGCGTTTGTTGCTGTTGCTGCTGCTGAGAGGAGGAGGAGGAGTTGGAGCAGCAACAGGAGGAGGAGGAGGTGTTGGTAGTGGAGGTGGAGGATGAGGAGGAGGAGGGGCGCGAGGCGCCGTTGCCGCTCGCCGTCCCGGAGGAGGCGGTGCGAACCTGATGCTGCTGGCCGTGGATGCAGGTCCCGCCGGTCCCGCCTCCCTCTCCGGTCGCGCCGCTATCCGCCGCCGCCGCTGCGGCAGCAGCGGCCGCCGCCGCAGCCGCCGCGCGAGAATGCCTCTCCCGCTCGCGCTCCCGCTCCCTGGCGCGGGCTTGCGCGTAGCCATACGGCATGTGCGGGTTGCAGCCGCCGCTATCTGCGCCCACCATGGCGAACTCCATCTCGCTCCACCGTCACGCGCTGATCGTGGATCAGCGCAGTCTTTGGAGAGTTGGCCGCTGCGAGGTTCCCGAGCGCATTAAGGGATCCACAGGAACGCGCGCGCGCTGTTTGTTGTGGTGGGCTCTCTTTTTTTTTTAAAAAAGTCACAAAGCGCAGACTTTACAGTGGCGCGCGCGCTCTTGCATGTTCAAAGTCTTGGAAACGGTGTGGTAAGTCCACGAGGGGGTCGGTATGTGTCCGAATACGCGCGCACGCACGCACTCCCTCCATAAGATCAAAAAGAGCAAGAAAATGTCTGAACCCCTCCTTTACTCCACTTCTGCTCCAGTCAATGTCCCTCTCACAGTCACCTGAGATTGCGCACGTGCACGAGGGAGGGCGAGACGTCCAGACCAGTCCCCCGGTTAGAGATCTGTGGTTGCCATCATCATCATCATTATCATCCTTTCTCCGCTGAGGGAGGTGTGTGCATGTGTTGTGCGCGTTGGGTTGGGTTGCTGTGTTGGGGGTGGGGGGGTGGTTGCCGCGCGCTCTCCTCTGCCCCTCCAGTGGCTGTGAATGAATCACTGGGTTCTTTAGACGCCAGCAACAGCTGCAAAGGGCATGAAAACAAAGCAGGTTAGAGACTGCAATGCAATGCATGCAGCAAGAGAGAGAAGAAGAAGGAGGATGCATTAAGTGGTGTTAGATAATCAGGCATGGCTCAATACGCGCGAGGGAGCGCAGGGGAGGATGATAAAGGTGGTTATAACACTAACAATTGCGATAGAGTCTCAGCACTGCATGCTTAGGCCACAATGTAATAATGATAATAATAACAACGACAAGAATAGCAACGATGATTATGATGAAAAAGATGTTTCTATCATAGCATCACATTAAAGAATTACAATAGACTAATACTTCTACTAATAAAAATACTAATAGCACAACTACTACTACTAATCACAACAATAACTCTGATAACAATGATGATCATGATGATGTCACTTACATAACATTACATAAAGACATATAAAAATTGGTTGCAGGACTGGGTGATTAGGCCCCTAATTGCACTCACATGTGGTAATGATAACATCAACAACAACAATGACAACAACAACAATGATAATATTAACAATAGTAATGAAGATGATGATCATTATCATCATAAAGCTGCCACTATTATAACTTACATAAAAAAAATTACAATAGAGTTGTAGCAGTGGGTACTTTGGCCATTAATTGCACTCACTTGTGGTGATGATCACATCAACAAAAATAAAAACAACAACAATGCTAATAGTAACAATGATGATGATGAAGATTACACCATTATCAATCATCACAGGACATTTAATATCTACCATAGCGTTGGAGCACTGGTGCTTGGGCCCATAATTACACTTACTTGTGGTGATGATCACATCAACAGCAATAATAATGACATTGATGGTGGTGATGGTGATAATGATGATGCCTTTATCATCACAACACATATAATATTTACAATAGTGTTGGAGAACTGGTGCTTGGGCCTGTGCTTTCACTCACTTGTTGTGATGATCACATCAACAACAATAATACTAATGATGATAGTGATGTTGATGGTTGAACAGTGTTGCCTTTATCATCACAGCACATATAATATTTACAATAGTGTTGGAGCACTGGTGGTTATGATGATGATGAGGATGATGATGAGGATGATGATGATGTTAATGATAATAACTACAACAATAATACCAATACCAGTGGTAATAATAATAGTATCAATGGTCATAATAATAAAAATGGAATCGCTGCTAATAATGATGATGATGATGATGATAAAGAAGATGTCATTATCATAACAGCACATGTTGAGCAGTGCCAGGCCAGCCAATAGCAACAGTAGTAATACGAGCTAGACGAGCCCAAATATTAGTGCTATAAAAAATAATAACAATCGGGAAAAAACACCCCTTCACCCCTCCACCTTCCCCAAGCAATTCGTCCCAAACTCCCCCTCGTCTAGCGCGTGTACGCACTCCTCCACCACCAACACCACCCTCCACCGTCCTTCTCGTCGTCTTGCCCACTTACATGAAGCGCGCGCCAAAGAAGGATGAGGACGGCTCCTCCTCAGCAGCTTCCACCTCCAGCCCAGTTCCCGGAAGATGTTGGGGTGATGGGGGGGCTCGTGACGGAGCCCTCGCGCCCGAAATCCCTGGGAAAGCAACAGCAGCCGCGCCCCCCGCAGAGCATCTCACCACCCTTCAGACTGGGCTCGTGCGCGCCTTCGAGGGATGATAGGGATGATGCTGCTGATGCTGATGCTGCTGCTGCCTGTGCGCGCGGCGTCTCCGTTCAACAGGATCTCTCATCATTATCATCAGCACTACCATCATCATCAGCACCACCACCAACACCACCTGCACCTGCACATCTCTCTCCCTCTCTCTCTATCCCTCTCTCTCACGCATACACACACACTCCCACACTCTCACACACACACCCACACACGCAGGCTGGCTCACGCACGCGCGCACTTGCCTTCCCCCCCCCCCCCCCCCCCCAAAAAAAAATTATACTACAAAAGATAAATAAAAAAGGCGAAGGGCTCGGGCGCGTATCAAAAAGAAGAGGCGCGAGACCCGCAATTGAAGCGATGATGACTGAAAGTTTAACGACGTCTCTAAGCGCGCGACACGACACGCAACAGACAGAACAGCCGCAGGTGAACGGACGGCGACGCGCCGCGCATCTGTCCGCCGCGACGCGCGCGCGCCTCTGTGTATATGTGCGTGAGTGTGTGCATGTGTGTGCGCGCGTGTTTCTGAGGACCTCGATCCCCCCCCGGTGGCTGCTGCAGGGCACTGCAGCTCGTGCCCCCCACCTGCAGTCTCTCTGTTCTTTTATTCAGTTCAGTTATTTATTCAGTTTTCATGCAACTTGGCATGTTCTCCTCCACCAGTCTTACACACTGCTTTTGAATAACTTTATGCCACTCTTGGTTCTAAGATTTAAGCAGTTCAGCTTGGTTTGATGGCTTGTGATCATCCATCTTCCTCTTGATTGTATTCCAGAGGTTTTCAATTTGGTAAAATCAAAGGAACCCATAATGTTTAAGTGTTCTCATGTATGTCACAGCGACTCTCCGTTCTAGAGCAAGTAAAAGAAAAAGTAACTATAAGTAAAATAAAAAATTGGACACACTAAATTCAGTGTATTTCATTATTTAAAAAAAATACATTGTACATTAATGCTAAAATCACACAGATATGCAAAAAAGTATATGGAATTATTTAGCAAACAAAAAACAAGTGTTAAACAAACCAGAAAATGTTTTTAGATATAGTTTAGATTTTCTCAGTCAGCTTTATGAGGTAGAGTCACCTGGAATTCAGGCTTTCAGTTAACAGCTGTGCTGAACTCATCAAGAGTTAATTACTTGAATTTCTTGTCTCTTAATGTGTTTGAGAGCATCAGTTGTAAAGTTATGAAGAGGTAGAGTTACAGGTATACAGTGAATAGCTCTATTTGAGTAATGTTGTAATCTATATTATGGCAAGAACTACTCAACTAAATAAAGAAAAAAATACTTTAAGAAATGAAGGTCAGTCAGGCCGAAAAATTTCAAGAACTTCAAGAAAATATCCTCAAGTGCAGTTCATATTAATAAAGTTCAGAAAATTAATATTTGGTATAATAACCCTGGTTTTTAATCACAGTTTTATGCATATTGGCATGTTCTCCTCCACCAGTCTTACACACTGCTTTTGGATAACTTTATGACACTCCTGGTGCAAGAAAAAATCAGTGATATAATGCAATTATATGGGGGGTATCTGAGGGTCAGGGTTTAAACTAAACATCCAAGTGATCTATTGTGATGTCTTGACCCCTGGTAAAAATAATATTTGAGTCACATTGTTGCTGTTAAGATTTATTAATAGGGAGTGGATTTATTTTTAGCCAAACTGAAAAAAAAAAAAAAAAAACATTTTTTTCTAGATTTTCAATAGGCCAACAAAAAATGCACTTTAAATCAAAGACATGGTTGTTTTACTCTGTTCAGTGTGTTCAGTAGTGCCTAACTGAAAGTTACCAGTCTAATCTTACGTCATGAGACGCACTCATAATACTAATAGCATCAGATAAGTCTGGCGTGTAATTTGAGTTTAAGTGTACTGCAGTCAGGGGTAATAGTGTGTGTGACCTGCCCACTGTTGCATAGAGAAATCAGCTGAAGGAATAATAATTGAAGCTGATTTATATATTGATGAAACGCTAAATTATTGAATGTCTTGTTCATGACTGAGTGGTCTCCATCAAAGCTGAAGTGCCGTAGATGTGACTGTGAACGACACCGAAGGCCTGAAGCCAGAGCAGCAGACCTCTTCAGTGTTGGAGGGTCTGGTTTGATGGCTTTATGCTGCACTTTCAGCTTTAAGTTGTAAAGCCCTCAGACTGAGTTGATGCGATGCAAATCCGAGAGGAACATCTTGAGGACGGCTCTATTTTCAGCTGGATTTCAGCACTTTTACAATAGAGACGCTTGGTTAATTTTGCAACGTGTCACTCCGAGGTTGCGCTCAGAGTTAACGTACGTGGAGTTGTTTTGACTTTAAATGATCTCTGGATCAAAGCAAGGAGAGGAGAGAAATGCAAATGGCTCATCCTGATAACCCCCCACCCCCCCCCCCCTCCCATCAGACTCATCTGCACAGGGAGGGGGATGATGAAACCCACATCAACAGCAGTGCAGCATTTAAGCTACAAAACAGTCACAATTATCCCAGCCAGTGATGAGATCTTCTCCACAGCAAACATTCAAAACTGCAGCATACGTGTCATCATCATGCTTTAACTGACTTTAATGGGACTTAAGATTAAAAACTGAAATGGGTTTCCGTTGCAACTTTGGTAAAATGCATTCTACAGCATGTTCAACATCTGGATACTGTGCCTTTTTCTATCAAAACTTAAAAATATATATTCTTAATTCTTTAGATTTTAGATAAAAAAAACTGCCAGATACTGCAAAAACACTGCTGAATACCATGAAATACTGCAAAACACTGCCAAATTCTGCTAAACATGGCCAAATTGTGCAGAACACTGCCAAATACTGGGAAAAAACTGCCAAATACTGCGAAAAACTTTGAAATACTGATAAAAACTGTAAAATACTGAGAAAATTGTAAAATACTGAGAAAAACTGCCAAATACTGCATAACACGGCCAAATGCTGCAAGAACTGTCAAATTCTGAGAAAAACTGCCAAATGCTGCAAAACACTCTGAAATACTGCGAAATATGATCAAATACTGCCAAACACTGTCAAATACTGCCAAACACTGGGAAATACTGCCAAACACTGGGAAATACTGCCAAACTCTGTCAAATACTGCCAAACACTGGGAAATACTGCCAAACACTGCCAAACACTAGGAAATACTGTCAAACACTGGGAAATACTGCCAAACACTGCCAAACACTAGGAAATACTGTCAAACACTGGGAAATACTGCCAAACACTGGGAAATACTGCCAAACACTGCCAAACACTAGGAAATACTGTCAAACACTGGGAAATACTGCCAAACACTGCCAAACACTAGGAAATACTGTCAAACACTGGGAAATACTGCCAAACACTGGGAAATACTGCCAAACACTGCCAAACACTAGGAAATACTGTCAAACACTGGGAAATACTGCCAAACACTAGGAAATACTGTCAAACACTGGGGAATAATGCTAAACACTGGGAAATACTGCTTAACACTGTCAAATACTGCCAAACACTGGGAAATACTGTCAAACACTGGGGAATAATGCTAAACACTGGGAAATACTGCTTAACACTGTCAAATACTGCCAAACACTGTCAAATACTGTCAAACACTGGGAAATACTGCCAAACACTGGAAAATACTGCCAAACACTGGGAAATACTGTCAAACACTGGGAAATACTGCCAAACACTGCCAAACACTAGGAAATACTGTCAAACACTGGGAAATACTGCCAAACACTGGGAAATACTGCCAAACACTGCCAAACACTAGGAAATACTGTCAAACACTGGGAAATACTGCCAAACACTAGGAAATACTGTCAAACACTGGGGAATAATGCTAAACACTGGGAAATACTGCTTAACACTGTCAAATACTGCCAAACACTGGGAAATACTGTCAAACACTGGGGAATAATGCTAAACACTGTAAAACACCAACAAATACTGCAAAACACTGTTAAATAGGGTCTGTTTTCACTTATGCACAAACTGAGAAATCCCAAAATACTTTGGCTCACATGCACTGATAAATACCAAATACTAAACTAGAACCCAGCTCTCTCTATCAGAATTAATCAGATTATATTAAAGTATAATGTTTACTACATACTGAGATACTGAGAAAATTGTAAAATACTGAGAAAAACTGCCAAATACTGCATAACACGGCCAAATGCTGCAAGAACTGTCAAATTCTGAGAAAAACTGCCAAATGCTGCAAAACACTCTGAAATACTGCGAAATATGATCAAATACTGCATAACACTGTCAAATACTGCCAAACACTGTCAAATACTGCCAAACACTGGGAAATACTGCCAAACACTGGGAAATACTGCCAAACTCTGTCAAATACTGCCAAACACTGGGAAATACTGCCAAACACTGCCAAACACTAGGAAATACTGTCAAACACTGGGAAATACTGCCAAACACTGGAAAATACTGCCAAACACTGCCAAACACTAGGAAATACTGTCAAACACTGGGAAATACTGCCAAACACTAGGAAATACTGTCAAACACTGGGAAATACTGCCAAACACTGGGAAATACTGCCAAACACTGCCAAACACTAGGAAATACTGTCAAACACTGGGGAATAATGCTAAACACTGGGAAATACTGCTTAACACTGTCAAATACTGCCAAACACTGGGAAATACTGTCAAACACTGGGGAATAATGCTAAACACTGTAAAACACCAACAAATACTGCAAAACACTGTTAAATAGGGTCTGTTTTCACTTATGCACAAACTGAGAAATCCCAAAATACTTTGGCTCACATGCACTGATAAATACCAAATACTAAACTAGAACCCAGCTCTCTCTATCAGACTTAATCAGATTATATTAAAGTATAATGTTTACTACATGACTACAGTTGTACCCATACTGCTGGGTAAATCATGGCGTGAGAATAAAGTAAAGCCTTCTTTAAAATCTGGTCAAATAAAGGTACACCATCGGTCAAAAAATTGAAAACACTCTTATTGTTTAGCAGTTCAGTAGCAGCGCTGACTCAGATAAGCTGCTTTTTGTTTTCTCATCTTATCAATGACTTTATTACTCTTTATCACTTCACCCGTTAGACCTCTCTCTAATTCTTGTCTTTAGTTCTGCTGAAACTGAGACTTAGTGCACTCATGTTAATCCGATCTAAAGGCTAAAGCTGTTTCCATGTGGGTCAGCCAGACGTGACTCCTCTTGTAGCTTTTCTCCAGTTTCAAAGAGTCTTTTTTTGAAGGTGTAGGAAACAGTACTCACCGCTCTCTGGCTTCATCTGTAATTTCTCTAAAGAAAAAGTATAATAAAGGGATTTTTTCATTTTGCATCCATTAATGAAAGATGTGAAGTCCTGAAAGTATTCCGGCTATTCCAACCATATGCTGTTTTACCACACGTTGATGTTTAAGATATTACACTCCTGTAACGTGAGATAAACTAAATATATTATCTCGTACTATTTGGCCTTGATTGAGGATTTTAATTTTAGCCTCCAGACAAAACAGGCCTGCTGTGGATTCAGGCTCATTACCTGTGCAGTGTGCTGAGAGCAACACAGGGGGCAGTATTTCACTGGCTGAAATTTACAGCATAATGAGTGAGGATTTGGCCAGGGCCAGATGGTCACATTTCCATTCAAACAAAGGTTTGTGGGAGTTCACTGGGACGTTCCCCAAAATCTGAAAACAAGCATTTGTTCGCCACCCACACATATCTGACAGCAGTTCATTATATTACCATATCAATAAATCAGTAGCTGTTTTACGACAGTCCATGAATAAGAACAGGGCTGGCGCTCGCCACAGGTTTAGACTAAGGCAGATAAAAACATTCAGAAAAATATAATGGTAGGAGAAAAGAATACACAGCAAGCCACTTATTAGCTCTGTACTAACAATTAAATCACTTAGAGACTTTAATTCCCGCTAGGCTGCGTCTCATGAGCATTCCGAGCTACAGAAATTAATAAGCGAGCGCTGATAAAACAAAAAGGGTGGTCTCACAACACGCGCTTCCAATCGAGATTTGTAACCCATTAATTCCGAGTCATTTATTAGATTCTATATAAAGCAACCTCATTCTCATTCTTCCAAGACTTTATCTTAAAATATGCCACCTCATATCTCTTAAACCTGCAGCTGTACTTCTCTCTCCAGCCTTCTGGCTGCCAAGGAGACAACACTGGCTCATCCCATTCTCATCACTCCCTGTCCCAGACATGCTGAGGTGGCCTAATGGGGACATTAGGATGAAGCACGGATCTTGCTGGCACATATAGAGGTTGAGGCGAGGCGAGGCTTTGCATTGTGGAGATATGGAACACTCCAGTGCAAAGTTGCAAAGCTTATTTTCCTTAAAATGTAATTTGAGGGATTTTTTTTATTAATTTAGCACCTTTTATACATAAAAATGCAGCTCAAAGCAATGAAATATAAATTAAACGGAAAAAATATAAAACAATAAATAATATAAAACAGATAAAATCAATAAAAAACTAGAGATTTAATGAAATAGTAGTATATAAATAACAAAACATTAAATGTTGAAATTAAATACTAAATAAATTAAACATAAGAATACAAATAAAAACAACAAAGTCAATCAAATAAAAAATGTTAAATATAAACAAAGAACAAAAAATAAGTTAATAGAAAGCTAAGCTTAAAAAAATAGGGTTTTAGCTGTTTTTTTTAAAGCTAGTAACATTCAATGCTTGACGAATATTAATTGTTTAGAATTAGAAGTAGCTTTTCAATCTATTGTCAACTTCAATCAGCTTTCACAGTTTGAGTGAAATTATGGTGGAACATTATCAGAACACCTTATTTTAAATAATTAATTAGAAAAATAAAGCTATAAAAACATTCAGCTCTTCAAAGGGATGCAATGAAGTTTGTTTTTGTATGTTTCTTGTTTGTTTGTTTGTTTTTTTTTACCAATTTTTCTCCCAAATTCAATTTAGAAGACCCAATTACCCTACCTATATACTTACTAAAACTCCCCCTATTACTTGCAATGCTGCAGAAACTTGAAGGGTTAGTACAACCGCATGCCTGGATCTATACATTTGCTGCCAATCTGAAATACTCAGTGCATTAAGTATGAATACGAGCACTGGCACATTGAAATCGTTGAAAGTGTTGTTAAGAATTAACACAATTTTGGGATATGAACCACGCCTCAATTTCCGAGCTCCTCCCCCTGGTCCTATACATATATACCTCCCAGGTGCTCACCTACGTGACTTTCGACCTCGCACCCGCCTCCACCCCATCACCACCCTCGTCTTCATCACTCATCTTCATTACTCACCTAGCTGCGGGGGGGACCTGGCTTGAGAACCGTCTCAAGCTGTTCTGAACTGTACCCCAAGCAACATCATCACAGTTCCCCTCCCCGCATCGCGTAGGCGGGGTTCATTATAGCAAAATGCCCCTTCCTACTAGTAAGTGCTTAGTAGATAATAGTAGTAGCTGAGGTTAGCTAACCTTAGCTGAAGCTCAATGCTTACCTGTTCGGGAAAGATTTAGCCAGCTTGACATCTGTCTTGTAGTCCTTCAGGGCTCCATTCTGTCTCCACCAATTTGTTGCATCATTAGGGGTGTTGCAGCACACTGTGTTTACCATACTGTTATTGTGTTCCAAACCTGGCAACCTGGGATGCGGAATAGTACTGGGGAATGGATACAGACACACTTACAGATTTACACTCTTAGCATCTTTCTTTAATATTTGTACAGAAAATATACTACATATTGGTCCTTTAAATGATCATTTAATTGATGGTTCTTTGAATAAGCATTTTTGTAAACCCAGCATTTGTGTGAATTTCTTAAAAGGTAAGAGTATTATTCTTACCTTGTGTAATTGGCAATTGGCAATTTTTGACAAACTGTACATCAAGGAGCAAGATGCAGAGGTTTGACTGATAGGACAATAAGGACAATCTGTGGTTACTGGATTTACCGCATCAAAGATGTGGCATGTCCGTAAAAAGAGAGTTTCCAAGTAATCAAATGCTCTTCTGAGAACATTTTCCACACTTTCACCCAAGACAGGTCCAATGAAGCAAAAAAAAAAAATAAAATAAAAATGTTATCTGAACTGATGATGGGGTCTTCAGGATTAACTGGCCTCTTGCATCCATCAAACCACCATGTGCATCAAATAATATGCTCCATTTTCCACTGTTTATAGATTGTAACAATGGATCCAGGCTCACTGTCAGGTGTGAGTCGAGAACTTGTAGGAGGTTCGGCCTTGAAGCACAGACTAAACCGCTGTCAGACTAGACACTGAATGTCAAGGCTGTATGGCTTTAGGGATTAGGGTCCACCCCCACGGAAAAGGAGATCCTTGCCTTGAGATCCAGAATGAACGTTTGACAGGTCGATAAGTCGGAAGCTCCTCCTGTGCTTGCGTGGGCGGCTGGTCTACCAGGACAGTATAAGTATAACGGCGAATGAAGACAGTGGAACGAAGACGGAAGGAATCTCCAGCAGGTAAGGACAACCTCCGCTCTGACATTGCTTGAACCTCTTGTGTATTCTTTTACCTTTATAGCTTCCATTAGTGTATCAAAGAATCTCAAATGATCTGAGGACTTGATGTATTCAGGAATCTGGGGGTCCCAGCTCTCAAACTACAGCCCGCAGGCCATTTGCGGCCTGTTTCCTTTTTTGGAGTGGCCCGCGAGGTATTTTAGAAATAAAATGAAAATTGCCCCACTATTAAGCAGGTTTTTATAATGTGAGATTCAAAGTTTAGAATGTGATGGCCAAAGAGTTAAAAAGCTGTGAAAGTGTGCAGTTGTAGCACAGAAAACGGGCCAAAGTGTCTTAAAGCGGCGAGAGTGTACAGTTGTAGAGCAGAAACTCTGTAATACATTGAGGGTAACCATCATTTTTAATGCAGCTGATTATTTACAACAGGTGAGCTAAAATAAGAAAGAAACTTCATAAACAAAGCAATACAAAACTTCTGGCAAAAAACAGAAAAAGAAGCAAACAACATAAGTTTAATTTATGAAGAAATAAAATAATTGTAAGTAAAAGGATGAGTGGACAGACTAAAATGTAAAACAATCTTCTCACAAGCATCTCACAATATGATTTTATAATGATACATTTAAGCAATAGAACACAAGAGGGAGTGTGTTATCACGAATAACATCACGGCTGTGATGTTATTCGTGATAACACATGACCTCGAGTGTTCTATTGCTTTTATACAACAGTTTCTTTTTTTTTAAATGAATAAAGAAAATAAATCAAAGAATTTTAAGAAATTCAGTTTGAATATGCTTTAATATGGACGGTGCCTTCCGCCAAAAAGTAATTCCACCACAACTGTAACAGAACTGAAACTTAACTACAAAACAGTGTATGGTTCAGGCAGACTAACACCACGAAAGTTAGCTTGAAAGCGAAATTGGGAATAAGTGAAGATGGTACGTAAGGAGCGTGAAATAACACTAATACTCTCCTCTCCTGCTCTGTGGAGTCGTCTTCAGGTGAACGCTGCGCATTTTTGAGCATTTCTGCTTGTTTTGCTGGGTCGTGTTGGTTTTAGTTAGCCGGCTGGACTGTTGGTTGGTTAGCGTAGCTTGCTTTAGCTCAGCATTAACTTAGCTTAGCCTAGCCTGGCTGGTTAGCGTTTTGGCTGCCAGACGGCATTAGCCGAGCGATTTTCTTTCCCTTTTTTTTCACAAAAGACAGCCAGCGCTGTGGGCGAGCGTGCCGTGGTTGAGCGCTAGACTGTGCTAAGCTAACGCTGCCGCTGATGCCGTTGATGATTCTAAGCTGTACTGTGTATATATGCCGTTACTCGGCAATGCGTCAGCGAAGTGATACAGGTTTAGTGTGAGAAGGCCGTGATGTTATCACAAATATCATCACGGCTAGAACACTTCTCAACCAATCAGATTGTGAGGTCGGAACTAACTGTTGAATAATTCCCAATATATCACTGCGGACGATATCATGATACTGTGATTCTGCGATACTCAATATATTGCAAGACAATTCTCTATGCTACTTCACAGCATCTGCGTTACTGAGGAAAATAAAATGGTCCTAAATAAGAAAACACCAGGAATTATGACGATTTATTGGAGTCAGTTTTACAGAATTTGATATCCATTGTTCTTTACCGCAATTTAATCCTATTCGTTTGATTAGCCTAATTAGTCTTAAGGAGTTAAGAGCGCCTATGTTTCAATAAATATATCCATCCATATTTGATGCCACATATTGATAATATACCTCACCCCTACTAACAATACTGTTATTGTATGGCGATCTCCAGGTGAGGATGAGTGTAGTGGTCCTGATGATGCTGCTGCTGCCTGCTCTGCTGAGGGGAGCACCAGAATGCAAGGCCAGCTGCCGCCTTACCAACATCTCCATCACTGTGGAGAGCGAGGAATGCGGCAGCTGCATCACCATCGACACCACGGCCTGCTATGGCCTCTGCCACACACAGGTACTGCCATCAAAACACCTGCAGCCATGTAGAAGTACAGGTGAATCTTAATAAATTAGAATATCAATGAAAAATGACTGTTTTAATATTTTAGTTCAAAATGTGAAACTCATATATTATATAGATGTATCACACACAGAGTGATCTATTTTAAGCGTTTACTGTTTTATATCAAGAGTTCCCGAAAAATCTTACAGCACTTCATGCTTCCCTCTGCTGACAACTTTTACGAAGATGCAGATTTCATTTTCCAGCAGGACTTGGCTCACTGCCAAAAGTACCAGTTGGTCTTATATAATATTCTAATTGTCTGAGTTACTGATTTTTGGGTTTTCTTTGGTCGAGTACGGCTCGGCTCGAACCTCCATCACTCAAAACACATAGAAAACAGATATCCAGACTCTTCTCTGTGCTGGAGCACCAAGGTGGTGGAAACTTCCACTGGATGTCAGAACAGCAGAGTCACTCGCGGTCTTCAAACGTCGACTGAAGACACATCTTTTTAAAGAGTTCCTAAACTAAACTAAAAAAAAAAAAAAAAAATGTATCTCTTCATACTAGTCTACAAACTAGCTTTGGATATCTGAAGTAACTTTGAAGCACTGTTGTAAGTCGCTCTGGATAAGGGCGTCTGCTAAATACCGTAAATGTAAATGCAAATGTAAGACGTAATAATCATCAACAATAAAAAAAGATCACTCTGTGTGTAATACATCTATATGAGTATTACATTTTAAACTGAATTACTGAAATATTGTCATTTTTTGAGATACATATGTATGTACTAGAAATGTCTAGAAATTTACTACAATATTAACATTATGTTAGTCATGCTTTTTTTATAACAAGAAATTTAATAGAAAAATTACACTGTAGCACGTCTGCATTAATAATTCAGTATTTTCTCATGTTTTAGAGAAAAAAAAAAGGTTGAAAGAAACACACTGCTCTTGTTCACTTTTTTTAGCATCAGTATCCTAAAATATTCATGCCATTATCACATTAGCTTAGCGTGAGAATATATAATAATGTGCATATTCCCACAGGACAGATATGCAGGCAATGACATGCAATGTTACACCCCTCAGAAAATCTCTTATAGGTGCTGTAGAATGTTTTTTTTTTTTTTTTTTTTGCAATTTTTGTTAAGTTAATATGCGTATGGCATGGCGGTTTGCAAGGTTGTGTCTCAGCACTGCAGACTTATGCTTATTTCTGCCTTTATGTCATGCCAGAATACTTTATTAATGAGGAAAAAGTGCATATAAAGTCCACCACAAACTTTTATAATAATTTCAAGTGGAAAACTTTGACTCTGTCCACCCATGTCTATGTCAGTTTTCGTTCAGGAACTTCTGTTAAAATCTGGTGAAATTCCTGTATTTCTGAATATCTCAATAATAATAATTAAGTTGGCTTGGAAAAGCCAACTTACTGTTCTTCGTAATCTTCTTATTAAGTTGGCTTGGAAAAGCCAACTTACTGTTCTTCGTAATCTTATTCTTATTATTATTATTCTATTCGCAAAATTTAATCACTATCTCCTCCTAGGGCTTTTGACGTAGAACCACGAAATTTTGCAGTATCGTAGGACCTATACCCGAATAGGTTGCTTGTGCTTTTTTAAGCGATACATCGCACGGTTTTCGTAAAAACTTCGTAAACGTACGCATTTTTTTCCCATAGGAATGAATGGGGCCAAATTTTAAACGTCCGTAACCGCCACAATTTTTGAGATATGAACACCAAATTCGGCGAGCTTATAGATCTTATCGAGATCTTTAAATTAATAGCAGGTTGCGAAGTGATACGACGTACGGTTTTCGTACAATTGTCGTACGAAGTTTTCCCATAGAAATGAATGGGGGGCCCAGAGTTCCATCTCACACACGAGCAGCTCTGCGCACGGAACCCCTTCTCTCCCCTGCTCCTCCAGTACTGTGAGTGTATGGAGGAGCTGCTGTATGGAGCAGCTATCAGTCAAAAGTTTGGACACCCCGGCACCCCAGCCAGGTTTTAGCAACCACCTATTAACTGCTTAGCAACCACCTGGAAAACGTTAGCGACTGCCTAGCAACCACTTAGCAACACCTTAGCAACCACCTGGAAAACGTTAGCAACTGCCTAGCAACCACTTAGCAACAACTTAGCAACCACTTTAGAAATTATAGCAACTGCCTAGCAACCAGTTAGCAACCACTTAGCAAACACCTGGAAAACGTTAGCAACTGCCTAGCAACCACTTAGCAACACCTTAGCAACCACCTGGAAAACGTTAGAAACTGCCTAGCAACCACTTAGCAACAACTTAGCAACCACTTTAGAAATTATAGCAACTGCTTAGCAACCAGTTAGCAACCACTTAGCAAACACCTGGAAAACGTTAGCAACTGCCTAGCAACCACTTAGCAACACCTTAACAACCACTAGGAAAACGTTAGCAACCACTTAGCAACCACCTTAGAAACGATAGCAACTGCCTAGCAACCACTTTAGAAATGATAGCAACAGCCTAGCAACCACTTACCAACACCTTAGCAACCATTAGGAAAACGTTAGCAATTGCCTAGCAACCACTTAGCAACCACTTTAGAAACGATAGCAACTGCCTAGCAACCACCTAGCAACACCTTAGCAACCACCCCAGATACCATAGCAACACCTTAGCAACCACCTAGCAACACCTTAGCAACCACCTAGCAACCACCTAGCAACACCTTAGCAACCACCCCAGTTACCATAGCAACACCTTAGCAACCACCTAGCAATACCTTAGCAACCACCTAGCAACCACTTAGCAACCACCTAGCAACACCTTAGCAACCACCCCAGATACCATAGCAACACCTTAGCAACCACCTAGCAACACCTTAGCAACCACCTAGCAACCACCTAGCAACACCTAAGCAACCACCCCAGATACCATAGCAACACCTTAGCAACCACCTAGCAACACCTTAGCAACCACCTAGCAACCACCTAGCAACATCTTAGCAACCACCCCGGATACCATAGCAACACTTTAGCAACCACCTAGCAACCACCTAGAAACACCTTAGCAACCACCCCAGATACCATAGCAACACCTTATCAACCACCTAGCAACATCTTAGCAACCACCCCGGATACCATAGCAACACCTTAGCAACCACTTAGAAACACCTTAGCAACAACCCCAGATACCATAGCAACACCTTAGCAACCACCTAGCGACACCCTAGCAACCACCTAGCAACACCTTAGCAACCACCCCGGATACCATAGCAACAGCCTAGCAACCACGTAGCAACATCTTAGCAACCACCCCAGATACCATAGCAACAACCTAGCAACACCCTAGCAACCACCTAGCAACACCTTAGCAACTACCTGGTATATGTTAGCAATTGCCTAGCAACCAGTTAGCAATAGCTTCGCAACCACCTGGAAAACATTAGCAACTGCCTAGCAACAGCTTAGCAACCTTTTCAGAAATGATAGCAACTGCCTAGCAACACATTAGCAATCAAAAGTTTAACCAAAAGTTTTACGATTTCAGCATTTAAACAAGCGTTTTAAGATTTCAGCGTTTAATCAAACGTTTTTAGATTTCAGCGTTTAACCAAACGTTTTTAGATTTCAGAGTTTAATCAAACGTTTTTAGATTTCAGCGTTTAACCAAATGTTTTTAGATTTCAGCGTTTAACCAAACGTTTTTAGATTTCAGCATTTAATCAAACGTTTTTAGATTTCAGCGTTTAACCAAATGTTTTTAGATTTCAGCGTTTAACCAAACGTTTTTAGATTTCAGCGTTTTTAGCATTTAGCGTTTAGCCAAAAGTTAACAGCATATCAATGACTCTTCACACTCTTCAGACGGAAAAAGCTTAGCAACCATTTTAACTTTTTAACATTATTAGCGTTCTTTTCCAAGCCAACTTAAAGTTCGTTCACGAACTTTGCCTTTTCTAGTTATTAAGTTGGCTTGGAAAAGCCAACTTACTGTTCTTCGTAATCTTCTTATTATTAAGTTGGCTTGGAAAAGCCAACTTATTGTTCTTCGTAATCTTCTTATTAAGTTGGCTTGGAAAAGCCAACTTATTGTTCTTCGTAATCTTCTTATTATTATTATTATTCTTCCCCACTTTTGTTAAACGCATCTCCTCCTAGGGCTTTCAACGTAGAATCACGAAATTTTCAGGGATCGTGGGACCTATAGTGAATTACGTTGCTTGTGCTTTTTGGAGCGATATATCGTACGGTTTTCGTAAAAACTTCGTAAACGTACGTCATTTTTTCCATAGACAATGAACTAGAAGATTTTTGAACGGCTGTGAACGTCACAATTTTTGAGATATGAAGACGAAATTCGGATGGTCTATAGAACTTAGTGAGTTCTTTCCGAAAATATGCTTTACGAAACGATACGTCGTACGGATTTCGTACAAATGTCGTACGAAGTTGCCCCATAGAAATGAATGGGGGGCCCAGAGTTCCATCTCACACACGAGCAGCTCTGCGCACGGAACCCCTTCTCTCCCCTGCTCCTCCAGTACTGTGAGTGTATGGAGGAGCTGCTGTATGGAGCAGCTATCAGTCAAAAGTTTGGACACCCCGGCACCCCAGCCAGGGCTTTGCAACCACCTATTAACTGCTTAGCAACCACCTTAGCAACCACCTGGAAAACGTTAGCAACTGCCTAGCAACCACTTAGCAACACCTTAGCAACCACCTGGAATACGTTAGCAACTGCCTAGCAACCAGTTTGCTACACCTTAGCAACCACCTGGAAAACGTTAGCAACAGCCTAGCAACAACTTAGCAACTGCCTAGCAACCACCTGGAAAATGTTAGCAACTGCCTAGCAACCACTTAGCAACCACCTGGAAAACGTTAGCAACTGCCTAGCAACCACTTAGCAACTGCCTAGCAACCACTTGGAAAACGTTAGCAACTGCCTAGCAACCACTTAGCAACTGCCTAGCAACCACCTGGAATACATTAGCAACTGCCTAGCAATCACTTAGCAACCACCTGGAAAACGTTAGCAACTGCCTAGCAACCACTGGGCAACCACCTGGAAAACGTTAGCAACTGCCTAGCAACCACTTGGAAAACGTTAGCAACTGCCTAGCAACCACTTAGCAACTGCCTAGCAACCACCTGGAAAACGTTAGCAACTGCCTAGCAACCACTTAGCAACCACCTGGAAAACGTTAGCAACTGCCTAGCAACCACTTAGTAACTGCCTAGCAACCACTTGGAAAACGTTAGCAACTGCCTAGCAACCACTTAGCAACTGCCTAGCAACCACCTGGAATACATTAGCAACTGCCTAGCAACCACTTAGCAACCACCTGGAAAACGTTAGCAACTGCCTAGCAACCACTGGGCAACCACCTGGAGAACGTGAGCAACTGCCTAGCAACCACTTAGCAACTGCCTAGCAACCACCTGGAATACGTTAGCAACTGCCTAGCAACCACTTAGCAACCACCTGGAAAATGTTAGCAACTGCCTAGCAACAACTTAGCAACTGCCTAGCAACCACCTGGAAAATGTTAGCAACTGCCTAGCAACCACTTAGCAACCACCTGGAAAACGTTAGCAACTGCCTAGCAACCACTTAGCAACCACCTGGAAAACGTTAGCAACTGCCTAGCAACCACTTAGCAACTGCCTAGCAACCACTTGGAAAACGTTAGCAACTGCCTAGCAACCACTTAGCAACTGCCTAGCAACCACCTGGAATACGTTAGCAACTGCCTAGCAACCACTTAGCAACCACCTGGAAAACGTTAGCAACTGCCTAGCAACCACTGAGCAACCACCTGGAAAACGTTAGCAACTGCCTAGCAACCACTTAGCAACTGCCTAGCAACCACCTGGAATACGTTAGCAACTGCCTAGCAACCACTTAGCAACCACCTGGAAAACGTTAGCAACTGCCTAGCAACAACTTAGCAACTGCCTAGCAACCACCTGGAAAACGTTAGCAACTGCCTAGCAACCACTTAGCAACTACCTGGAAAACGTTAGCAACTGCCTAGCAACCACTTAGCAACTGCCTAGCAACCACTTGGAAAACGTTAGCAACTGCCTAGCAACCACTTAGCAACTGCCTAGCAACCACCTGGAAAACGTTAGCAACTGCCTAGCAACCACTTATCAACCACCTGGAAAACGTTAGCAACTGCCTAGCAACCACTTAGCAACACCTTAACAACCACTAGGAAAACGTTAGCAACTGCCTAGCAACCACTTAGCAACCACTTTAGAAATGATAGCAACTGCCTAGCAACCACCTAGCAACACCTTAGCAACCACCCCGGATACCATAGCAACACCTTAGCAACCACCTAGCAACAAGTTATCAACCACCTAGCAACCACCTAGCAACATCTTAGCAACCACCCCGCATACCATAGCAACACCCTAGCAACAACCTAGCAACCACCTAGCAACACCTTAGGAACCACCTGTAATATGTTAGCAACTGCCTAGCAACCAGTTAGCAACAGCTTAGCAACCACCTGGAAAACATTAGCAACTGCCTAGCAACAGCTTAGCAACCACTTCAGAAATGATAGCAACTGCCTAGCATCAAATTGGCAATCAAAAGATTAACCAGAAGTTTTACGATTTCAGCATTTAAACAAACGTTTTTAGATTTCAGCGTTTAACTAAACGTTTTTAGATTTCAGCGTTTAACCAAACGTTTTTAGATTTCAGCGTTTAACCAAGCGTTTTTAGATTTCAGCGTTTAACCAAACGTTTTTAGATTTCAGCGTTTAACCAAACATTTTTAGATTTCGGCGTTTTTGGCATTTAGCGTTTAGCCAAAAGTTAACAGCATATCCACGACTCTTCACACTCTTCAGACAGAAACAGCTTAGCAACCATTTTAACTTTTTAACGTTATTAGCGTTCTTTTCCAAGCCAACTTAAAGTTCGTTCACGAACTTTGCCTTTTCTAGTTATTATTATTATTCTTCCCCACTTTTGTTAAACGCATCTCCTCCTAGGGCTTTCAACGTAGAATCACGAAATTTTCAGGGATCGTGGGACCTATAGTGAATTACGTTGCTTGTGCTTTTTGGAGCGATATATCGTACGGTTTTCGTAAAAACTTCGTAAACGTACGTCATTTTTTCCATAGACAATGAACTAGAAGATTTTTGAACGGCTGTGAACGTCACAATTTTTGAGATATGAAGACGAAATTCGGATGGTCTATAGAACTTAGTGAGTTCTTTCCGAAAATATGCTTTACGAAACGATACGTCGTACGGATTTCGTACAAATGTCGTACGAAGTTGCCCCATAGAAATGAATGGGGGGCCCAGAGTTCCATCTCACACACGAGCAGCTCTGCGCACGGAACCCCTTCTCTCCCCTGCTCCTCCAGTACTGTGAGTGTATGGAGGAGCTGCTGTATGGAGCAGCTATCAGTCAAAAGTTTGGACACCCCGGCACCCCAGCCAGGGCTTTGCAACCACCTATTAACTGCTTAGCAACCACCTTAGCAACCACCTGGAAAACGTTAGCAACTGCCTAGCAACCACTTAGCAACACCTTAGCAACCACCTGGAATACGTTAGCAACTGCCTAGCAACCAGTTTGCTACACCTTAGCAACCACCTGGAAAACGTTAGCAACAGCCTAGCAACAACTTAGCAACTGCCTAGCAACCACCTGGAAAATGTTAGCAACTGCCTAGCAACCACTTAGCAACCACCTGGAAAACGTTAGCAACTGCCTAGCAACCACTTAGCAACTGCCTAGCAACCACTTGGAAAACGTTAGCAACTGCCTAGCAACCACTTAGCAACTGCCTAGCAACCACCTGGAATACATTAGCAACTGCCTAGCAACCACTTAGCAACCACCTGGAAAACGTTAGCAACTGCCTAGCAACCACTGGGCAACCACCTGGAAAACGTTAGCAACTGCCTAGCAACCACTTGGAAAACGTTAGCAACTGCCTAGCAACCACTTAGCAACTGCCTAGCAACCACCTGGAAAACGTTAGCAACTGCCTAGCAACCACTTAGCAACCACCTGGAAAACGTTAGCAACTGCCTAGCAACCACTTAGTAACTGCCTAGCAACCACTTGGAAAACGTTAGCAACTGCCTAGCAACCACTTAGCAACTGCCTAGCAACCACCTGGAATACATTAGCAACTGCCTAGCAACCACTTAGCAACCACCTGGAAAACGTTAGCAACTGCCTAGCAACCACTGGGCAACCACCTGGAGAACGTGAGCAACTGCCTAGCAACCACTTAGCAACTGCCTAGCAACCACCTGGAATACGTTAGCAACTGCCTAGCAACCACTTAGCAACCACCTGGAAAATGTTAGCAACTGCCTAGCAACAACTTAGCAACTGCCTAGCAACCACCTGGAAAATGTTAGCAACTGCCTAGCAACCACTTAGCAACCACCTGGAAAACGTTAGCAACTGCCTAGCAACCACTTAGCAACCACCTGGAAAACGTTAGCAACTGCCTAGCAACCACTTAGCAACTGCCTAGCAACCACTTGGAAAACGTTAGCAACTGCCTAGCAACCACTTAGCAACTGCCTAGCAACCACCTGGAATACGTTAGCAACTGCCTAGCAACCACTTAGCAACCACCTGGAAAACGTTAGCAACTGCCTAGCAACCACTGAGCAACCACCTGGAAAACGTTAGCAACTGCCTAGCAACCACTTAGCAACTGCCTAGCAACCACCTGGAATACGTTAGCAACTGCCTAGCAACCACTTAGCAACCACCTGGAAAACGTTAGCAACTGCCTAGCAACAACTTAGCAACTGCCTAGCAACCACCTGGAAAACGTTAGCAACTGCCTAGCAACCACTTAGCAACTACCTGGAAAACGTTAGCAACTGCCTAGCAACCACTTAGCAACTGCCTAGCAACCACTTGGAAAACGTTAGCAACTGCCTAGCAACCACTTAGCAACTGCCTAGCAACCACCTGGAAAACGTTAGCAACTGCCTAGCAACCACTTATCAACCACCTGGAAAACGTTAGCAACTGCCTAGCAACCACTTAGCAACACCTTAACAACCACTAGGAAAACGTTAGCAACTGCCTAGCAACCACTTAGCAACCACTTTAGAAATGATAGCAACTGCCTAGCAACCACCTAGCAACACCTTAGCAACCACCCCGGATACCATAGCAACACCTTAGCAACCACCTAGCAACAAGTTATCAACCACCTAGCAACCACCTAGCAACATCTTAGCAACCACCCCGCATACCATAGCAACACCCTAGCAACAACCTAGCAACCACCTAGCAACACCTTAGGAACCACCTGTAATATGTTAGCAACTGCCTAGCAACCAGTTAGCAACAGCTTAGCAACCACCTGGAAAACATTAGCAACTGCCTAGCAACAGCTTAGCAACCACTTCAGAAATGATAGCAACTGCCTAGCATCAAATTGGCAATCAAAAGATTAACCAGAAGTTTTACGATTTCAGCATTTAAACAAACGTTTTTAGATTTCAGCGTTTAACTAAACGTTTTTAGATTTCAGCGTTTAACCAAACGTTTTTAGATTTCAGCGTTTAACCAAGCGTTTTTAGATTTCAGCGTTTAACCAAACGTTTTTAGATTTCAGCGTTTAACCAAACATTTTTAGATTTCGGCGTTTTTGGCATTTAGCGTTTAGCCAAAAGTTAACAGCATATCCACGACTCTTCACACTCTTCAGACAGAAACAGCTTAGCAACCATTTTAACTTTTTAACGTTATTAGCGTTCTTTTCCAAGCCAACTTAAAGTTCGTTCACGAACTTTGCCTTTTCTAGTTATTATTATTATTATTATTATTATTCTCGCAACAAAATTTAAAACACTACTCCTCCTACAGCTTTTGACGTAGAATCACGAAATTTTGCAGTATCGTAGAACCTATACCCGATTAGGTTGCTTGTGCTTTTTGAAGCGATACATCGTACGGTTTTCGTAAAAACTTCGTAAACGTACGCATTTTTTTCCCATAGGAATGAATGGGGCGAAATTTTAAACGTCCGTAACCGCCACAATTTTTGACATACAAATACAAAAATCAGACGGTCTATAGACCTTACCGCGTTCTTTCCGAAAATGTAAACGTTTTGACGATACGTCGTACGGTTTTCGTACAATTGTCGTACGAAGTTTTCCCATAGAAATGAATGGGGGGCCCAGAGTTCTATCTCACACACGAGCAGCTCTGCGCACGGAACCCCTTCTCTCCCCTGCTCCTCCAGTACTGTGAGTGTATGGAGGAGTTGCTGTATGGAGCACCTATCAGTCAAAAGTTTGGACACCCCGGCACCCCAGCCAGGGTTTAGCAACCACCTATTAACTGCTTAGCAACCACCTGGAAAACGTTAGCAACTGCCTAGCAACCACTTAGCAACCACTTTAGAAATTATAGCAACTGCCTAGCAACCAGTTAGCAACACCTTAGCAACCACCTGGAAAACGTTAGAAACAGCCTAGCAACCACTTAGCAACACCTTAGCAACCACCTGGAAAACGTTAGCAACTGCCTAGCAACCACTTAGCAACCACTTTAGAAATTATAGCAACTGTCTAGCAACCAGTTAGCAACACCTTAGCAACCACCTGGAAAACGTTAGAAACAGCCTAGCAACAGCTTAGCAACCACTTTAGAAACGATAGCAACTGCCTAGCAACCACTTAGCAACACCTTAGCAACCACTAGGAAAACGTTAGCAACTGCCTAGCAACCACTTAGCAACCACTTTAGAAATTATAGCAACTGCCTAGCAACCAGTTAGCAACACCTTAGCAACCACCTGGAAACCGTTAGCAACTGCCTAGCAACCACTTAGCAACACCTTAGCAACCACCTGGAAAACGTTAGCAACTGCCTAGCAACCACTTAGCAACCACTTTAGAAATGATAGCAACTGCCTAGCAACCAGTTAGCAACACCTTAGCAACCACCAGGAAAACGTTAGAAACAGCCTAGCAACAGCTTAGCAACCACTTTAGAAACGATAGCAACTGCCTAGCAACCACTTAGCAACACCTTAGCAACCACTAGGAAAACGTTAGCAACTGCCTAGCAACCACTTAGCAACCACTTTAGAAATTATAGCAACTGCCTAGCAACCAGTTAGCAACACCTTAGCAACCACCTGGAAAACGTTAGCAACTGCCTAGCAACCACTTAGCAACACCTTAGCAACCACCTGGAAAACGTTAGCAACTGCCTAGCAACCACTTAGCAACCACTTTAGAAATTATAGCAACTGCCTAGCAACCAGTTGGCAACACCTTAGCAACCACCAGGAAAACGTTAGAAACAGCCTAGCAACAGCTTAGCAACCACTTTAGAAACGATAGCAACTGCCTAGCAACCACTTAGCAACACCTTAGCAACCACTAGGAAAACGTTAGCAACTGCCTAGCAACCACTTAGCAACCACTTTAGAAATTATAGCAACTGCCTAGCAACCAGTTAGCAACACCTTAGCAACCACCTGGAAAACGTTAGCAACTGCCTAGCAACCACTTAGCAACACCTTAGCAACCACCTGGAAAACGTTAGCAACGGCCTAGCAACCACTTAGCAACCACTTTAGAAATTATAGCAACTGCCTAGCAACCAGTTAGCAACACCTTAGCAACCACCAGGAAAACGTTAGAAACAGCCTAGCAACAGCTTAGCAACCACATTAGAAACGATAGCAACTGCCTAGCAACCACTTAGCAACACCTTAGCAACCACTAGGAAAACGTAAGCAACTGTTTAGCAACCGCCTTGCAACCACTTAGCAACCATGTGTAATACATTAGCAAATAACTAACAACCGCTTAGCAACAGCTTAGCAACCACCTGTAAGACGTTAGCAACTGCCTAGCAACCACTTTCAAGATTTTAGCATTTATCCAAATGTTTTTAGATTTCAGGGTTTAACCAAACATTTTTAGTTTTCAGCGTTTAACCAAACATTTTTAGATTTCAACGTTTAACCAAACGTTTTTAGATTTCCGTGTTTTTGGCATTTAGCGTTTAGCAACCATTTTAACTTTTTAACGTTATTAGCGTTCTTTTCCAAGCCAACTTAAAGTTCGTTCACGAACTTTACCTTTTCTAGTTATTATTATTCTTCCTCACTTCTGTTAAACGCTACTCCTCCTAGGGCTTTTAACGTAGAATCACGAAACTTTCAGGGATCGTGGGACCTATAGTGAATTACGTTGCTTGTGCTTTTTGGAGCGATATATCGTACGGTTTTCGTAAAAACTTCGTAAACGTACGCCCTTTTTTCCATAGACAATGAACTAGAAGAATTTTGAATGGCTGTGAACGTCACAATTTTTGAGATACGAAGACGAAATTCGGATGGTCTATAGAACTTAGTGAGTTCTTTCCGAAAATATGCTTTACGAAACGATATGTCGTACGGTTTTCGTACAATTATCGTACGAAGTTTCCCCATAGGAATGAATGGGGGGCCCAGAGTTCCATCTCGCACACGAGCAGCTCTGCGCACGGAACCCCTTCTCTCCCCTGCTCCTCCAGTACTGTGAGTGTATGGAGGAGCTGCTGTATGGAGCAGCTATCAGTCAAAAGTTTGGACACCCCGGCACCTCAGCCAGGGTTTAGCAACCACCTATTAACTGCTTAGCAACCACCTTAGCAACCACCTGGAAAACGTTAGCAACTGCCTAGCAACCACTTAGCAACATCTTAGCAACCACCTGGAAAACGTTAGCAACTGCCTAGCAACCAGTTAGCAACACCTTAGCAACCACCAGGAAAACGTTAGAAACTGCCTAGCAACAGCTTAGAAACCACTTTAGAAATGAAAGCAACTGCCTAGCAACCACTTAGCAAGCACGTTAAAAACGATAGCAACTGCCTAGCAACCACTTAGCAACACCTTAACAGCCACTAGGAAAACGTTAGCAACTGCTGAGCAACCACTTAGCAACCACTTTAGAAATGATAGCAACTGCCTAGCAACCACTTAGCAACCACCTGGAATACGTTAGCAACTGCCTAGTAACCAGTTAGCTACACCTTAGCAACCACCTGTAAAACGTTATCAACTGCATAGCAACCACTTAGCAACCACTCTAGAAATGATAGCAACTGCCTAGCAACCACTTAGCAACAACTTAGCAACCACTTTAGAAATTATAGCAACTGCCTAGCAACCAGTTAGCAACCACTTAGCAAACACCTGGAAAACGTTAGCAACTGCCTAGCAACCACTTAGCAACACCTTAACAACCACTAGGAAAACGTTAGCAACCACTTAGCAACCACCTTAGAAACGATAGCAACTGCCTAGCAACCACTTTAGAAATGATAGCAACAGCCTAGCAACCACTTACCAACACCTTAGCAACCATTAGGAAAACGTTAGCAACTGCCTAGCAACCACTTAGCAACCACTTTAGAAATGATAGCAACTGCCTAGCAACCACCTAGCAACACCTTAGCAACCAGCCCAGATACCATAGCAACACCTTAGCAACCACCTAGCAACACCTTAGCAACCACCTAGCAACCACCTAGCAACACCTTAGCAACCACCCCGGTTACCATAGCAACACCTTAGCAACCACCTAGCAATACCTTAGCAACCACCTAGCAACCACTTAGCAACCACCTAGCAACCACCTAGCAACACCTTAGCAACCACCCCAGATACCATAGCAACACCTTAGCAACCACCTAGCAACACCTTAGCAACCACCCCGGATACCATAGCAACACCTTAGCAACCACCTAGCAACACCGTAGCAACCACCCCAGATACCATAGCAACACCTTAGCAACCGCATAGCAACACCTTAGCAACCACCTAGCAACATCTTAGCAACCACCCCGGATACCATAGCAACACCTTAGCAAGATCTATATCTTGCACACGAGCAGCTCTGCGCACGGAACCCCTTCTCTCCCCTGCTCCTCCAGTACTGTGAGTGTATGGAGGAGCTGCTGTATGGAGCAGCTATCAGTCAAAAGTTTGGACACCCCGGCACCCCAGCCAGGGCTTTGCAACCACCTATTAACTGCTTAGCAACCACCTTAGCAACCACCTGGAAAACGTTAGCAACTGCCTAGCAACCACTTAGCAACAACTTAGCAACCACCTGGAAAACGTTAGCAACGTCCTAGCAACCACTTAGCAACAACTTAGCAACCACTTTAGAAATTATAGCAACTGCCTAGCAACCAGTTAGCAACCACTTAGCAAACACCTGGAAAACGTTAGCAACTGCCTAGCAACCACTTAGCAACAGCTTAACAACCACTAGGAAAACGTTAGCAACCACTTAGCAACCACCTTAGAAATGATAGCAACAGCCTAGCAACCACTTACCAACACCTTAGCAACCATTAGGAAAACGTTAGCAACTGCCTAGCAACCACTTAGCAACCACTTTAGAAATGATAGCAACTGCCTAGCAACCACCTAGCAACACCTTAGCAACCACCCCAGATACCATAGCAACACCTTAGCAACCACCTAGCAACACCTTAGCAACCACCTAGCAACCACCTAGCAACACCTTAGCAACCACCCCGGTTACCATAGCAACACCTTAGCAACCACCTAGCAATACCTTAGCAACCACCTAGCAACCACTTAGCAACCACCTAGCAACACCTTAGCAACCATCCCAGATACCATAGCAACACCTTAGCAACCACCTAGCAACACCTTAGCAACCACCTAGCAACCACCTAGCAACACCTTAGCAACCACCCCGGATACCATAGCAACACCTTAGCAACCACCTAGCAACACCTTAGCAACCACCTAGCAACCACCTAGCAACACCTTAGCAACCACCCCGGATACCATAGCAACACCTTAGCAACCACCTAGCAACACCTAGCAACCACCCCGGATACCATAGCCACACCTTAGCAACCACCTAGCAACACCTTAGCAACCACCCCGGATACCATAGCAACACCTTAGCAACCTCCTAGCAACACCTTAGCAACCACCTAGCAACCACTTAGCAACCAACCTGGATACCATAGCAACACCCTAGCAACCACCTAGCAACACCTTAGCAACCACCCCAGGTACCATAGGAACACCTTAGCAACCGCATAGCAACACCTTAGCAACCACCTAGCAACCACCTAGCAACACCTTAGCAACCACCCCGGATACCATAGCAACACCTTAGCAACCGCATAGCAACACCTTAGCAACCACCTAGCAACACCTTAGCAACCACCCCAGATACCATAGCAACACCTTAGCAACCACCTAGCAACACCTAGCAACAACCTAGCAACCACCTAGCAACACCTTAGCAACCACCCTGGATACCATAGCAACATCTTAGCAACCACCTAGGAACACGTTAGCAACCACCTAGCAACATCTTAGCAACCAACCCGGATACCATAGCAACACCTTAGCAACAACCTAGCAACACCCTAGCAACCACCTAGCAACCACCTGGTATATGTTAGCAATTGCCTAGCAACCAGTTAGCAACAGCTTAGCAACCACCTGGAAAACATTAGCAACCGCCTAGCAACACATTAGCAATCAAAAGTTTAACCAAAAGTTTTACGATTTCAGCATTTAAACAAGCGTTTTTAGATTTCAGCGTTTAATCAAACGTTTTTAGATTTCAGCGTTTAATCAAGCGTTTTTAGATTTCAGCGTTTAATCAAATGTTTTTAGATTTCAGTGTTTAACCAGACGTTTTTACATTTCAGCGTTTAATCAAACATTTTTAGATTTCAGCGTTTAATCAAACGTTTTTAGATTTCAGCGTTTAACCAAACGTTTTTAGATTTCAGCGTTTAACCAAACGTTTTTAGATGTCAGCGTTTAATCAAACGTTTTTAGATTTCAGCGTTTAATCAGACGTTTTTAGATTTCAGCGTTTAACCAAACGTTTTTAGATTTCAGCGTTTAACCAAACGTTTTTAGATTTCAGCGTTTAATCAAATGTTTTTAGATTTCAGCGTTTAACCAAATGTTTTTAGATTTCAGCGTTTAACCAAATGTTTTTAGATTTCAGCGTTTTTAGCATTTAGCGTTTAGCCAAAAGTTAACAGCATATCAATGACTCTTCACACTCTTCAGACGGAAAAAGCTTAGCAACCATTTTAACTTTTTAACGTTATTAGCGTTCTTTTCCAAGCCAACTTAAAGTTCGTTCACGAACTTTACTTTTTCTAGTTATTATTAAGTTGGCTTGGAAAAGCCAACTTCTTGTTCTTCGTAATCTTCTTATTATTATTATTATTATTCTTACGCCTTTTTTTCTGTACGCTACTCCTCCTAGAGCTTTCAACGTAGAATCACGAAACTTTCACGGATCGTAGGACCTATGCCAACTTAGCGTGCTTGTGCTTTTTGGAGCGATTTATCGTACGGTTTTCGTAAAAACTTCGTAAACGTACGCATTTTTTCCCCATAGGAATGAATGGGGCGAAATTTTAAACGTCCGTAACCGCCACAATTTTTGAGATACGAAGACCAAATTTGGCGAGCTTATAGATCTTACTGAGATCTTAAAATTAATAGCAGGTTGCGAAGTGATACGACGTACGGTTTTCGTACAATTTTCGTACGAAGTTTTTCCATAGAAATGAATGGGGGGCCCAGAGTTCCATCTCGCACACGAGCAGCTCTGTGCACGGAACCCCTTCTCTCCCCTGCTCCTCCAGTACTGTGAGTGTATGGAGGAGCTGCTGTATGGAGCAGCTATCAGTCAAAAGTTTGGACACCCCGGCACCCCAGCCAGGGCTTTGCAACCACCTATTAACTGCTTAGCAACCACTCTCTCTTTCTCACTCTCTCTCTACTTCTCTCACTCTCTCTTTCTCACTCTCTCTCTACTTCTCTCACTCTCTCTTTCTCACTCTCTCTCTACTTTTCACTCTCTCTTTTGCTCTCTACTTATCTACTTCTCGCTCTCTCTTTTGCTCTCTACTTCTCACTCTCTCTTTTGCTCTCTACTTCTCTATTTCTCACTCTCTCTTTCTCACTCTCTCTCTATGTCTCTATTTCTCACTCTCTTTTGCTCTCTACTTCTCTATTTCTCACTCTCTTTTGCTCTCTACTTCTCTATTTCTCACTCTTTCTTTCTCACTCTCTCTCTACGTCTCTATTTCTCACACTCTCTTTCTCACTCTCTCTACTTCTCTATTTCTCACTCTCTTTTGCTCTCTACTTCTCTATTTCTCACTCTCTCTACGTCTCTATTTCTCACTCTCTCTTTTGCTCTCTACTTCTCTATTTCTCACTCTCTTTTGCTCTCTACTTATCTCTTTCTCACGCTCTATGTCTCTATATCTTTTTCTCTCTACTTCTCTATTTCTCACTCTCTCTTTTGCTCTTTACATTTCTTTATTTCTCACTCTCTCTTTCTCACTCTCTCTACTTCTCTATTTCTCACTCTCTTTTGCTCTCTACTTCTCTATTTCTCACTCTCTTTCTCACTCTACTTCTGAATTTCTCACTCTCTTTCTCACTCTCTCTCTACGTCTCTATTTCTCACTCTCTCTTTTACTCTCTACTTCTCTATTTCTCACTCTTTCTTTCTCTCTTTCTCACTCTCTCTCTCTACATCTCAATTTCTCTTTCTCGCTACTTTTCTATTTCTCTATTCTCTCTTACTCTTTCTTTATTTCTCGCTCTTCTCTCTACTTCTCTTTCACTCTACTTTTCTATGTCTTGCTTTCTCTTTCTTTTTATGTCTGGAATATGTTAGCAACTGCCTAGCAACCAGTTAGCAACACCTTAGCAACCACCTGGAAAATGTTAGCAACTGCCTAGCAACCACTTAGCAACCATGTGGAATACGTTAGCAACTGCCTAGCAACCAGTTAGCAACACCTTAGCAACCACCTGGAAAACGTTAACAACTGCCTAGCAACTGCTTAGCAACCACTTCAGAAATATTAGCAACTGCCTAGCAACCAGTTAGATACACCTTAGCAACCACCTGGAAAACATTAGCAAGTGCCTAGCAACCACTTAGCAACCATGTGGAATACGTTAGGAACTGCCTAGTAACCATTTAGCAACCACCTCGGATACCATAGCAACACCTTAGCAACCGCCTAGCAACCACCTAGCAACACCTTAGCAACCACCCAGGATAACATAGCAACACCTTAGCAACCACCTAGCAACCACCTAGCAACACCTTAGCAACCACCCCGGATACCATAGCAACACCTTAGCAACCATCTAGCAACACCTTAGCAACCACCTAGCAACCACCTAGCAACACCTTAGCAACCACCTAGCAACACCTTAGCAACAAACCCAGATACCATAGCAACCGCCTAGCAACACCTTAGCAACCACCCTGGATACCATAGCAACACCTTAGCAACCGCCTAGCAACACGTTAGCAACCACCTAGCAACCACCCGGATACCATAGCAACACCTTAGCAACCACCTGGCAACACCTTAGCAACCGCCTAGCAACACCTTAGCAACCGCCTAGCAACACCTTAGCAACCACCCCAGATACCATAGCAACACCTTAGCAACCACCTAGCAACACCTTAGCAACCACCTAGCAACACCTTAGCAACCACCCCGGATACCATAGCAACACCTTAGCAACCACCTAGCAACATCTTAGCCACCACCCCGGATGCCATAACAACACCTTAGCAACCGCCTAGCAACCACCTAGCAACACCTTAGCAACCACCCAGGATACCATAACAACACCTTAGCAACCACCTAGCAACACCTTAGCAACCACCCCGGATACCATAGCAACACCTTAGCAACCATCTAGCAACACCTTAGCAACCACCCCAGATACCATAGCAACACCCTAGCAACCACCTAGCAACACCTTAGCAACCACCCCAGATACCATAGCAACACCTTAGCAACCGCATAGCAACACCTTAGCAACCACCTAGCAACCACCTAGCAACACCTTAGCAACCACCCCGGATACCATAGCAACCGCCTAGCAACCACCTAGCAACACCTTAGCAACCACCCCGGATACCATAGCAACCGCCTAGCAACCGCCTAGCAACACCCTAGCAACCACCTAGCAACACCTTGGCAACACCCCGGATACCATAGCAACACCTTAGCAACCACCTAGCAACCACCTAGCAACACCTTACCAACCACCCTGGATACCATAGCAACACCTTAGCAACCACCTAGCAACACCTTAGCAACCAACCCGGATACCGTATCAACACCTTAGCAACCACTTGGAAACCATGTGGAATATGTTAGCAACTGCATAGCAACCAGTTAGCAACCACTTAGCAACCACCTGGAAAATATTAGAAACTGCCTAGCAACCACTTAACAACCATGTGGAATACATTAGCAATTGCCTAGCAACCAGTTAGCAACAGCTTAGCAACCACCTGGAATATGTAAGAATCTGCTTAGCAACCAATTAGCAAACACTAAGCAACGATGTGGAATACATTAGCAACTGCCTAGTAACTACCTAGCAACCACTTAGCAACACTTTACTTTATATAGGTATATATAAAGTAAAGTGTTTATATTACTTTATAAGACAATTATTAGCTTTTCACCATGTTAGCCAAAACTTTTTAGACTTTAACATTTAGCTGAAAGTCAACAGCAAAGCAACCACTCTTCACACGCTTTAGACAGAAATATCTTAGCAACCATTTTAACTTTTTCAACGTTATTAACGTACTTTTCCAAGCCAACTTAAAGTTCGTTATCGAACTTTCCTTTTCTAGTTAAGTTGGCTTGGAAAAGCCAACTTACTGTTCTTCGTAATCTTCTTATTATTATTATTATTCTTCCTCACTTCTGTTAAACGCTACTCCTCCTAGGGCTTTTAACGTAGAATCACGAAACTTTCAGGGATCGTGGGACCTATAGTGAATTACGTTGCTTGTGCTTTTTGGAGCGATATATCGTACGGTTTTCGTAAAAACTTCGTAAACGTACGCCCTTTTTTCCATAGACAATGAACTAGAAGAATTTTGAATGGCTGTGAACGTCACAATTTTTGAGATACGAAGACGAAATTCGGATGGTCTATAGAACTTAGTGAGTTCTTTCCGAAAATATGCTTTACGAAACGATATGTCGTACGGTTTTCGTACAATTATCGTACGAAGTTTCCCCATAGGAATGAATGGGGGGCCCAGAGTTCCATCTCGCACACGAGCAGCTCTGCGCACGGAACCCCTTCTCTCCCCTGCTCCTCCAGTACTGTGAGTGTATGGAGGAGCTGCTGTATGGAGCAGCTATCAGTCAAAAGTTTGGACACCCCGGCACCTCAGCCAGGGTTTAGCAACCACCTATTAACTGCTTAGCAACCACCTTAGCAACCACCTGGAAAACGTTAGCAACTGCCTAGCAACCACTTAGCAACATCTTAGCAACCACCTGGAAAACGTTAGCAACTGCCTAGCAACCAGTTAGCAACACCTTAGCAACCACCAGGAAAACGTTAGAAACTGCCTAGCAACAGCTTAGAAACCACTTTAGAAATGAAAGCAACTGCCTAGCAACCACTTAGCAAGCACGTTAAAAACGATAGCAACTGCCTAGCAACCACTTAGCAACACCTTAACAGCCACTAGGAAAACGTTAGCAACTGCTGAGCAACCACTTAGCAACCACTTTAGAAATGATAGCAACTGCCTAGCAACCACTTAGCAACCACCTGGAATACGTTAGCAACTGCCTAGTAACCAGTTAGCTACACCTTAGCAACCACCTGTAAAACGTTATCAACTGCATAGCAACCACTTAGCAACCACTCTAGAAATGATAGCAACTGCCTAGCAACCACTTAGCAACAACTTAGCAACCACTTTAGAAATTATAGCAACTGCCTAGCAACCAGTTAGCAACCACTTAGCAAACACCTGGAAAACGTTAGCAACTGCCTAGCAACCACTTAGCAACACCTTAACAACCACTAGGAAAACGTTAGCAACCACTTAGCAACCACCTTAGAAACGATAGCAACTGCCTAGCAACCACTTTAGAAATGATAGCAACAGCCTAGCAACCACTTACCAACACCTTAGCAACCATTAGGAAAACGTTAGCAACTGCCTAGCAACCACTTAGCAACCACTTTAGAAATGATAGCAACTGCCTAGCAACCACCTAGCAACACCTTAGCAACCAGCCCAGATACCATAGCAACACCTTAGCAACCACCTAGCAACACCTTAGCAACCACCTAGCAACCACCTAGCAACACCTTAGCAACCACCCCGGTTACCATAGCAACACCTTAGCAACCACCTAGCAATACCTTAGCAACCACCTAGCAACCACTTAGCAACCACCTAGCAACCACCTAGCAACACCTTAGCAACCACCCCAGATACCATAGCAACACCTTAGCAACCACCTAGCAACACCTTAGCAACCACCCCGGATACCATAGCAACACCTTAGCAACCACCTAGCAACACCGTAGCAACCACCCCAGATACCATAGCAACACCTTAGCAACCGCATAGCAACACCTTAGCAACCACCTAGCAACATCTTAGCAACCACCCCGGATACCATAGCAACACCTTAGCAAGATCTATATCTTGCACACGAGCAGCTCTGCGCACGGAACCCCTTCTCTCCCCTGCTCCTCCAGTACTGTGAGTGTATGGAGGAGCTGCTGTATGGAGCAGCTATCAGTCAAAAGTTTGGACACCCCGGCACCCCAGCCAGGGCTTTGCAACCACCTATTAACTGCTTAGCAACCACCTTAGCAACCACCTGGAAAACGTTAGCAACTGCCTAGCAACCACTTAGCAACAACTTAGCAACCACCTGGAAAACGTTAGCAACGTCCTAGCAACCACTTAGCAACAACTTAGCAACCACTTTAGAAATTATAGCAACTGCCTAGCAACCAGTTAGCAACCACTTAGCAAACACCTGGAAAACGTTAGCAACTGCCTAGCAACCACTTAGCAACAGCTTAACAACCACTAGGAAAACGTTAGCAACCACTTAGCAACCACCTTAGAAATGATAGCAACAGCCTAGCAACCACTTACCAACACCTTAGCAACCATTAGGAAAACGTTAGCAACTGCCTAGCAACCACTTAGCAACCACTTTAGAAATGATAGCAACTGCCTAGCAACCACCTAGCAACACCTTAGCAACCACCCCAGATACCATAGCAACACCTTAGCAACCACCTAGCAACACCTTAGCAACCACCTAGCAACCACCTAGCAACACCTTAGCAACCACCCCGGTTACCATAGCAACACCTTAGCAACCACCTAGCAATACCTTAGCAACCACCTAGCAACCACTTAGCAACCACCTAGCAACACCTTAGCAACCATCCCAGATACCATAGCAACACCTTAGCAACCACCTAGCAACACCTTAGCAACCACCTAGCAACCACCTAGCAACACCTTAGCAACCACCCCGGATACCATAGCAACACCTTAGCAACCACCTAGCAACACCTTAGCAACCACCTAGCAACCACCTAGCAACACCTTAGCAACCACCCCGGATACCATAGCAACACCTTAGCAACCACCTAGCAACACCTAGCAACCACCCCGGATACCATAGCCACACCTTAGCAACCACCTAGCAACACCTTAGCAACCACCCCGGATACCATAGCAACACCTTAGCAACCTCCTAGCAACACCTTAGCAACCACCTAGCAACCACTTAGCAACCAACCTGGATACCATAGCAACACCCTAGCAACCACCTAGCAACACCTTAGCAACCACCCCAGGTACCATAGGAACACCTTAGCAACCGCATAGCAACACCTTAGCAACCACCTAGCAACCACCTAGCAACACCTTAGCAACCACCCCGGATACCATAGCAACACCTTAGCAACCGCATAGCAACACCTTAGCAACCACCTAGCAACACCTTAGCAACCACCCCAGATACCATAGCAACACCTTAGCAACCACCTAGCAACACCTAGCAACAACCTAGCAACCACCTAGCAACACCTTAGCAACCACCCTGGATACCATAGCAACATCTTAGCAACCACCTAGGAACACGTTAGCAACCACCTAGCAACATCTTAGCAACCAACCCGGATACCATAGCAACACCTTAGCAACAACCTAGCAACACCCTAGCAACCACCTAGCAACCACCTGGTATATGTTAGCAATTGCCTAGCAACCAGTTAGCAACAGCTTAGCAACCACCTGGAAAACATTAGCAACCGCCTAGCAACACATTAGCAATCAAAAGTTTAACCAAAAGTTTTACGATTTCAGCATTTAAACAAGCGTTTTTAGATTTCAGCGTTTAATCAAACGTTTTTAGATTTCAGCGTTTAATCAAGCGTTTTTAGATTTCAGCGTTTAATCAAATGTTTTTAGATTTCAGTGTTTAACCAGACGTTTTTACATTTCAGCGTTTAATCAAACATTTTTAGATTTCAGCGTTTAATCAAACGTTTTTAGATTTCAGCGTTTAACCAAACGTTTTTAGATTTCAGCGTTTAACCAAACGTTTTTAGATGTCAGCGTTTAATCAAAAGTTTTTAGATTTCAGCGTTTAATCAGACGTTTTTAGATTTCAGCGTTTAACCAAACGTTTTTAGATTTCAGCGTTTAACCAAACGTTTTTAGATTTCAGCGTTTAATCAAATGTTTTTAGATTTCAGCGTTTAACCAAATGTTTTTAGATTTCAGCGTTTAACCAAATGTTTTTAGATTTCAGCGTTTTTAGCATTTAGCGTTTAGCCAAAAGTTAACAGCATATCAATGACTCTTCACACTCTTCAGACGGAAAAAGCTTAGCAACCATTTTAACTTTTTAACGTTATTAGCGTTCTTTTCCAAGCCAACTTAAAGTTCGTTCACGAACTTTACTTTTTCTAGTTATTATTATTATTCCGCGCTCAAATTTCTATACGCATCTCCTCCTAGGGCTTTTGACGTAGAATCACGAAATTTTGCAGTATCGTAGGACCTATACCCGATTAGGTTGCTTGTGCTTTTTTAAGCGATACATCGTACGGTTTTCGTAAAAACTTCGTAAACGTACGCTTTTTTTTCCCATAGGAAATGAATGGGGGACAACTTTGAACGTTTGTGTAGGTAACAATTTTTGACATACAAAGACAAAAATCGGACGGTCTATAGAACTTACCGCGTTCTTTCCGAAAATTTTAACGTTTCGACGATACGTCGTACGGTTTTCGTACAAATGTCATACGAAGTTTTCCCATAGAAATGAATGGGGGGCCCAGAGTTCCATCTCACACACGAGCAGCTCTGCGCACGGAACCCCTTCTCTCCCCTGCTCCTCCAGTACTGTGAGTGTATGGAGGAGCTGCTGTATGGAGCAGCTATCAGTCAAAAGTTTGGACACCCCGGCACCCCAGCCAGGGCTTAGCAACCACCTAATAACTGCTTAGCAACCACCTTAGCAACCACCTGGAAAACGTTAGCAACTGCCTAGCAACCACTTAGCAACACCTTAGCAACCACCTGGAAAACGTTAGCAACTGCCTAGCAACCACTTAGCAACTGCCTAGCAACCACTTGGAAAACGTTAGCAACTGCCTAGCAACCACCTGGAATACGTTAGCAACTGCCTAGCAACCACTTAGCAACCACCTGGAAAACGTTAGCAACTGCCTAGCAACCACTGAGCAACCACCTGGAAAACGTTAGCAACTGCCTAGCAACCACTTAGCAACTGCCTAGCAACCACCTGGAATACGTTAGCAACTGCCTAGCAACCACTTAGCAACCACCTGGAAAACGTTAGCAACTGCCTAGCAACAACTTAGCAACTGCCTAGCAACCACCTGGAAAATGTTAGCAACTGCCTAGCAACCACTTAGCAACCACCTGGAAAACGTTAGCAACTGCCTAGCAACCACTTAGCAACTGCCTTGCAACCACTTGGAAAACGTTAGCAACTGCCTAGCAACCACTTAGCAACTGCCTAGCAACCACCTGGAAAACGTTAGCAACTGCCTAGCAACCACTTAGCAACCACCTGGAAAACGTTAGCAACTGCCTAGCAACCACTTAGCAACTGCCTAGCAACCACTTGGAAAACGTTAGCAACTGCCTAGCAACCACTTAGCAACTGCCTAGCAACCACCTGGAATAGGTTAGCAACTGCCTAGCAACCACTTAGCAACCACCTGGAAAACGTTAGCAACTGCCTAGCAACCACTGAGCAACCACCTGGAAAACGTTAGCAACTGCCTAGCAACCACTTAGCAACTGCCTAACAACCACCTGGAAAACGTTAGCAACTGCCTAGCAACCACTTAGCAACCACCTGGAAAACGTTAGCAACTGCCTAGCAACCACTTAGCAACTGCCTAGCAACCACTTGGAAAACGTTAGCAACTGCCTAGCAACCACTTAGCAACTGCCTAGCAACCACCTGGAAAACGTTAGCAACTGCCAAGCAACCACTTAGCAACCACCTGGAAAACGTTAGCAACTGCCTAGCAACCACTTAGCAGCTGCCTAGCAACCACCTGGAATATGTTAGCAACTACCTAGCAACCACTTAGCAACCACTAGGAAAACGTTAGCAACTGCCTAGCAACCACTTAGCAACCACTTTAGAAATGATAGCAACTGCCTAGCAACCAGTTAGCAACCACTTAGCAACCACCTGGAAAACGTTAGCAACTGCCTAGCAACCACTTAGCAACTGCCTAGCAACCACTTGGAAAACGTTAGCAACTGCCTAGCAACCACTTAGCAACTGCCTAGCAACCACTTAGCAACTGCCTAGCAACCACCTGGAAAACGTTAGCAACTGCCTAGCAACCACTTAGCAACCACCTGGAAAACGTTAGCAACTGCCTAGCAACCACTTAGCAGCTGCCTAGCAACCACCTGGAATATGTTAGCAACTACCTAGCAACCACTTAGCAACCACCTGGAAAATGTTAGCAACTGCCTAGCAACCACTTAGCAACTGCCTAGCAACCACTTGGAAAACGTTAGCAACTGCCTAGCAACCACTTAGCAACTGCCTAGCAACACCTTAGCAACCACCCTGGATACCATAGCAACACCTTAGCAACCACCCTGGATACCATAGCAACACCTAAGCAACCACCTAGCAACTCCTTAGCAACCACCCTGGATACCATAGCAACACCTTAGCAACCACCTAGCAACACCTCAGCAACCACCCCAGATACTATAGCAACACCTTAGCAACCACCTGGAAAGTTTTTAGATTTCAGCATGTAACCAAAAGTTTTAGATTTCAGCACTTAACCAAAATTTTTTAGATTTCAACATTTAACCAAAAGTTTTTAGATTTCAGCATTTAACCAAAAGTTTCGAGATTTCAACATGAAAACAAACGTTTTAAGATTTCAGCGTTTAACCAAAAGTTTTTAGATTTCAGCTGTTAAACAAACGTTTTAAGATTTCAGTGTTTAACCAAAAGTTTTTGGATTTCAGCATCTTACAAAACATTTCTAGATGTAAGCAATTAACCAAAGGTTTTTAGATTTCAGCGTTTAACCAAATGTTTTTAGATTTAAGCGTTTAACCAAACGTTTTTAGATTACAGCGTTTTTGGTATTTAGCTTTTAGCCAAAAGTTAACAGCATAGCAACGACTCTTCACACTCTTCAGACAGAAACAGCTTTTTAAGTTTCTGTCAACCATTTTAACTTTTTAACGTTATTAGCGCTCTTTTCCAAGCCAACTTAAAGTTCGTTCACGAACTTTGCCTTTTCTAGTTTGATCCTGATTTTGTAAGGTTTGCCTTTATTTAATGTTTTATTTGTTGATATTCTGACTCTCTGTCTCTCTCTCTGTTAAAATAAAAATGATAACATTATAGACTGTTTATGTTTTTTCTATTAGGTTAATACACACTTCCAAAATCAGAAGGGATCAAATAATTATTTTCTTTGCATAATTTGAGGTCTGAACGCTCTGCATCTTTTTGGTTATTTCAGTCATTGCTCTAATAAATAAATGCTCTAAATCACAATATTTTAGCTTGGAATTTGGGAGAAATGTTGTCTGTAGTTTATGGAATAAAACAACAATGATCATTTTACTCAAACATAAATCTATAAATAGCAAAATCAGTGAAACTAATTCAGAAACGGAAGTTGTCTGAGTTGTATATGCTCCTTTGTTTAATTGAATGTGATTGTATTTCTCAGGGAACGAATTACCGCAATCCGGTGGTGCCAAATGTTCAGAACACCTGCAACTTCAGGGAGTGGACATACGAGACGGTCCAGCTGACGGGCTGCCCGGCGGGGGTGGACTCGTCCTTCACTTACCCCGTGGCCCTGAGCTGCGAGTGCAGCCAGTGCAACACGGACAGCACAGACTGCGGAGCTCTCAGCATGCAGCCCAGCAGCTGCCACATGTTCTCCCACTACTGAACAACCCACACTACCTCAGCTCTGCTACCATCACTGCTCAAACCTTTACTTATAGATCTGGATGATGTACGGCATCTTGCTTCTTACATTATATTAGTTATTGGGAAATGGTTAATAAATCTATCAAACGACACTTTAAAACCCGATGAGTTGACTAAACTCAAAACTTTTGTTGTAACCAATTACCTAATGAATATTAAGTTCATGTAATATAATTTTTAAGTACAATGAACTTAACAAATACATACACATATCTATTTAAAATTAATATTTTCCTGAACTTGTATTTAGTCGTCTTTCTGGTTTTATCAACTATTTTAAACTATATAAAGTACTGAGAGCACAGTGAGAACACAGAGTTATTGCAGCTCAGTAAATGATTGTTCTACAGCCTACAACACAGAGACCAAGTATTTAATCATATGTGATCTAAAAGTTTACCTAAGGTAGCCCCGGGGGAATCACTACACACTGATGGTGAGTGTAAGTCAGAAACTGTTGGACACACCCAGTATGCAAATAGATTGTGACAGAAGCCAATGGAAAAGAAGCTGTTAATGGCAACAGACTAAACTCAGTTATTATAAGTTGATTCATCTTAAAGATCTCAGTTTAAGTATATATGTGCCCACGAATGTTCAACTAACTCAAAACAGTTAAGTATTGTTTAGAAATCTCCCATTTTATGTAAAACAGACTTAAATTATTTGAGTTCAAACAACTTATGCGTTTACAGTGTATAACAGTGGACAGCATCATAATAAACCATGTTCAATCAATTTAGCCAGATAACTCAAGTTTAAACCAGGATTTCTCAGTCAACAGCCAAAATAGGGTGGTTGAAGAAAGTAGCATTTATCAATTCAAGCAGATAATTTAAGCTCAAAGCAGCATCTTTCAGCTAACCAGATAACCTAATCTTAATGTTCTGGAGGATATTTAATTATATAAATCCAGGTTGTTAACAAAAACTCAATTTCACAGATAACAGACAGTTGGTTAACTTAACCGCAAAGATACTCAACAAATCAGGTTTCCTCAGTTTAAACAGATAACCAAATTCTAACCAGCCTGTCGAACTGGGTGTGGGATACCTGGATAGTTTGTAAATCCTGTGAAACATCACCCTAAACTTTAGACTTATACTATCTACAAAACCACTCAACAGAAATGTTCCCAAGCTCTTTTTTACTATTGCACAGGGTTAAGTTGGGCTTAGGTTATCTGGCTAAACTGTGGATGTCTGCTTTGTGACATAATTTCTAAGGGATAGTTAAAGACCGAAGCCCAGAGGAGTACACAAATCACGATTTCTCAGTCAGCCAGATAACTTAAGCCCAAAATTTAGAAAGCATTTGACAAAACAGGATTTCTCGGTTAGCTAGATAAAATGAGACAGAAGTTTAGGAAAGAGAGAGTATTCAAGAAAGTAGAATTTATTAATTTAAACAGATAACATAGTTACTTAGTAAATCACCGTTTCTTAATTTAACCAGATAACCCAAGTCCAAAATCTGGCCTGTCCAATAAGAGGAGACCTGAGGAACAGTCCTATAGAACAGAACACAACTTTGAGTTTAGATTAACTAAATTATTGAGAAATCTTGTTTTCTGAAAAATACCCTGAACTTTGGGCTTAAACTCCAAAAATCTCCAGAACCACCCACCCTGCTTCATGAAATGCAAGTCTGGGTGGGGTTTCCCACAAAAACTGTGATTTCTCAGTTAGCCTGATAAATTAAGCCCAAAGTTAAATGGGTATTAAAAAAAAAAAGGATTTCCCAGTTAGCCTGATAACTCAAGCCTGAAGTTAAGTGGGTATTTAACAAAACAGGATTTCTCAGTTAACTAGACTCAGAGTTACTTAACTAAACAGGGATTTTTAGTTTAACCTGATAACATAAGCCCAGGGTCTGAGGGATATTGCTTTTGGACAGAACACATTTTTGGGTTTAGGGCACCTGGATAACAGAGAAATCATCTTTTGTGATTTGTTTTTTTTTCTTACATTTTCATATTTTTGCGCCCCTCAATAGTACTCAAACAATAGGACTGCATATCGGAAGAAAAACAAAACTTACAGATTATACTTTTTATGATATTACAACACAGGTCTAACAATTCAATATATATTAAAACATTGGGTATATTGGGATTATTTAAATCAAAGCATGTGTTAAAAAAAACTTATCAGGATACAAATCTAGACACTAGTAACTAGTTGTCATGAGGTTTCCCTATTCCTCCAGATCAATCATAATTTATATATATTTTTTTCTAGTATTTCAATCACAAAATGTCACTCTCACCTACAGAAATGCTGTAGAAGTTGAATAGGAGCATTTACAAAAGACGGAGCCATAATAGATTTTTTTATATTAGTTGTCAATAATATGTTACATAAATTCACCGAACATACGGCAACTGACGACAAAATTATTTGGCCAAAAATAGAACAATCTCAGCTGGCTACCAACATCAATAGACGTGAATTTCAGGTTGAATGTTGGTCATGACGTCAGATGACCAAAAACATTTTGTCAAGATAACGTCTAATATGGGAAAGTGACTGAATAATTAATAATAAAACATATCAAATTAATAATACAATGTTTAGCAATCAATAAATACTTTTACATTGCAATTCTGTACATGCTGTTTGTTTGAAATGTCATTCCCTACTGATATACCTGTACCTGTATACATGTACTTGTACCTGATTAAAACAGTAGTGTCCTTTTCCGCTACTTTATCTGTAAGCTGGACACACCTCCCTGCTCTGCTCTGTTTCTGGAACGTTCCTGTCGTGCTGGTGTTGACCTGCTCGTTCTACAGGGCATGGTGGACCTGTTGCTCGGCATCATCTAAACATGTAAACACTGCATCATTAAAACAGCTCATACACTGCATTAGCATCTCCCATTTGTTTCTGTAACACACCAGCTGCTGCCAGCCAATGCTTACAGTCTCGCTCTTTCTCTCTCTCTCTCTCTCTCTCTCTCTCTCTCTCTCTCTCTCTCTCTCACACACACACAAATTAATTTGTACTGCATGAAAAATCTGTGTGTGTGTGTGTGTGTGTGTGTCTGTGTTTACCACAGCTTATAATTGTTCTTCGGAGACCAATTATGAAATTCCTCTCTGTGAGCATACCCTGTGTTTACTCTGAAGAGCAGAACCCATGATCCAAGCGTGCTTTGCATAATCAAATTAGTGATGAATCAACACGAATTTCGAGCACCATATCTGCGATTCAGATGAACGAGCAGCACCAATATAAATGCAATTAAGAGGCACAAAGTGGTAACAAAACACAAAGACCTTTAATGAACAAACGATTCAGATTGGAAAAAAGGGATACATGCTATTAACAGCAGCGCAGCAGCGGAACATAAACAGCGAAGAGGCGTTACGGGCTTCAGAACAGCGAATAAAGCCTGAAACGCATCATATTTAATACAAAAGATGTAGAACAAACATACCAAGAATGCAGGGAAAACTAAAGAAAATAGGATAATCAGTCAAAGAGAGTTGTTGGGTATGTTTTGGCACTGTTAATAAGAAATAATGGCTATAAGATGACGAAATGAGGTAAAATCCCTGTCTGGAAGGGATTAGTTTTTCAGGGGGACATCCGTCAAAACTATTTTACACTTCTACTCAGTGATAAAACTCTTGCATCCGGACTACAGGAACTGGAAAAAAAAAACAAGAGGACCACTGAGTTTTTTTTTTTTAGGCTTTCTCTGTCACATGACATCACGTTCAGTAGCTCCTCCGTTTCCACTCGCTGTTGTGTTTTTACATGGATCTCCGTGGAAACGCGCACCTAAAGTGTAAGTAGGGTGTGTAGCAGAGGACAAATAGCTAATTTATTAAACGTGAGGAGACAAGACTCAGAGATGTGCGTCCAGACAGGAATAAAATTGCCGGAGGACCACCGAGTTCAGCAAATAACAGTAGGTAGTAATTCAGCCTGTAATTTTTTTTCAAAGGATGTCTAAGAAAAAAAAAAACAGATACATGGTTGTTCCGGACGGTAATTAAGGGGTGAGGTTTAAGTGGTAAGGTTTGGAGCTGACGGTTCAGCACAAAAGTAAAAAAAAAGTATGTTTTTGGTGATCTATATTGTCCCAGAAACAAGTGCAATAACCTGCAGTTACCCCTTTGTAAATGCCAATTAACTTTGAATTAACAACAGTAATTAATCTGCCACAGTCCTCTCTGAGTGTATGGAGGCACAGTTATTGATAAATAATGGCCTAAAATGTTGGTAAATATAAGCAAACATGCAAGCAAACACAATGGACAATACCAAAACGAGCAAAAAATATTAATGTTGTCTATTTATTGTACAACTGAAAACATAACTATTGTGAGAGGTCTTGTTGTATTCCAGTTTTAGTTTTGGAGTATGAATTAAGTTTAGATAAATTGAAAGTTGAGTATACACACAATACTCAAATACTGTTCAGTTTGGGGTAAGCATGTGACAGTTTAAACATATATATACCATATTTTTCGGACTATAAGGCGCACTTAAATTTCTTTAATTTTCCCAAAAATTGTCAGTACGCCTTATGTATGAATTCTACCAGTCAGGTTGTAAGAAAAAGTAAAGACACTTCGCTGAAGTACAAAGTTATACAGGAGTTTCAGTTTAGTTCTCCAGCACAGAGACTGGAGTAGCATTAGCATTAGCCGTTTTTTCCCTGTTCAGAGGGGAGTATTATCGGCCTGTAGCCTGCCCCTAAACCCCGGCTAGCACTGCTGGAGCAGTTAGCCGCTAATGCTAATGCTAATGCTAACGCTCCAGCCTTAGCTCCAGCCAGAGAAATTCGGAAATCTAAGCTTACTGTACATTAATGGAAGCGCTTTACTCACCCAAATAAACAGTTTTCAGGAAAAAAATCTGTGTAGATGTACACACAGCATTCGTTTGACTTTAAAAGAAAGTCTTTTTTTTATTACAGTTTTGTTTACTTAGCTTAGCTTTACTTAACTTAATTAGCTACCCCCCACCACCACCCATCGATGAGAACTGCTAAATTAGAAGTTCTTTAAAGTGTCTCTTAAAATGTGAAAAATACAACTATACGGGTATGAACTAAAAGCAGCTCAATGACAAAAGACTGATCAACCATATTTCTAATGAAAAGGAAAAATGGTGGAAATAACATTTTTGGATAAAACAATGATTTAAACTGTCCTTTCCCTGCACCCAACAAGTGAACAATACCTTAATTACCTTAATCTTAATATCTGTCCTCTATCACCCCCCCATGCTAGCCTGCATATTTGTTTCGGATGATCTCGCCCCCCTCCACCTCCACTTGTTCATAGAGCCACTTCCTGTCGCAGCGGCACTCCACGCCGCACTTCCGCGAGCCGCAGTCCGGGCAGGGGTAGAAGCAGCCCATGCAGTCCACATCCAGGCAGTCACACAAGTCCCGCCCACAGGAGATCAGCAGGCCCTGACCGTCGTACACTTTACTCTTGGTTGCCAGAGCTTGTCTGCAAAAGAGGATGAGTTTAGTCTTAAGATGATTAATTAACAGAGGAAATTTAAGAATTTAAGTTAAACTGGAGTTTAGATTATTTGCATCAACACGAGAATGAAATTTGATACCTTTCATTGGGGGTAAGTTTTGCGCCTCCTCGTCTTCGATAGCCATCATTTACAGTCTTTACCTGTAAAAACAAACAATCGACTATTATATATTTTTCAGGAATCACCCAACCATTTTGACTGCCATAAATTTTTCATGCAGGATTAATACAAAATGCAATAAAACTGAAATGAAAGCAAGTTAAGCCACATATTTTCACAATACAATCCAAAATAAAATATATTTAAATATATATTGGATTTATAGAACTGCAGTATGAACCCAAGAAGAAGAAGAAATTTTTTTTTTTTTTTTTTTTTTTTATATTCTGTCCGCTCAACTTCATTTCATTCAAGTTGGCATGGTAAAGAATTTTTTTAAAACTCATTAATTTTGCCACTCCTTTTAGCAACACTTTAAAAAAAAATAATCGGAACTCAATTATGTCCAATTCAATCGTGGCCATTAAAGGTGCCATTAAGACCAGGCAAGTCAATACCAATTTATATTATGAGATTAAAGTAGAGAGAAAAAAATGTGAATTCCTTTCTGTGAATATTTCTATGAGTAACGTAGTCCTAAATTGCCCCATCTCAAGCTCATCAATTAAAACATGAAATTCTTAATGAGTTGATTAAGTGAGTTTAAAACCCTGGTGAAGAGTTCTGAGATGGAAACATCCAGTCGCTACTCTTAAATGTATTCTCTGTCTGTTTTGTATTTTCATGTTTATTTATGTTTATTTTAATTGTTTTTGTGTAAACACTTTGTTGTAATTTTCTGTAACTGGAAATGATGTACTGTCTTGGCCAGGTCTCCTTCGGAAAAGAGATTTTTATCTCAAGGGACTTACTGGGTAAATAAAGGTTAAATTAAATAAAAAATATATTGGGTTCATATCGTCAGCAAAGATACAAATATCACAGCTTTATATAAGAAACAATGGATTTTTTTCTGATTTGGAATTGTGAAACCTGGATGTTACCTTCTGGCTGGCATCTCTTGCAGTTTGTCTCCTTGCTCCATCAGGTAATACACTAGGGCGGTTAGATTCATCTTTTGTCCCCATTCCTCCTCTATTCTTCCGTAATTCAATCTAAAAAAATAATAAATAAATAAATAAATAAAATTACAATAGTAAAATAAATAAAATAATTTTTTTTGAGTAAACAGCTCTGTCTCTAAAATGACCTATTAAGAAGAATGCCTATTAAAAGTAAAAGTGATGATAGAATGAAAAACCGACAACATTTAGATACAAATAACTCTATAACTCTACAAATAATTTAAGCTCACCATGCACTTTTATTACCACCATATCAATGCTAGGTATTGGGGATGCACCAATTAATAATAAGTGAATAGATAAAATAACCTTTACTGAAAAACAACTAATTTATTTGAAGTCATATTGATGTTTTCTCTAATATTAGGATTTTTTTCAGCAGTGGCAGTAGACCCTACTCCACTCTCCCCAATAACCATTTAAGAATGCTGCTATACACAATGCAGAGAGTGTGGGAGAGAGCTAGCACAAAGAGAGATAAACAGCATGTTTAAGCTCATTTTTACACTATACCTACATTTATTAAAAGAAAAGGCACTTAACATTACTTTTCATGCTTAATATCAGTTTACTGTCTTTTCACAAACCTGGCAGTTTTCCCACTGAAAGATATGCACTGTTCTGGGCTAGAATAGTAATGTAGGTACTAGGGGTGGGTGATATGGCTCTAAAATAATATCACGATATTTCAGGGTATTTTTGCGATAACGATATACTTGGCGATATAGGAAAACAGAAAAATAATGAATTAATTTCAGGAATGTAGTATAAGGGTATAACAGCATAATCATAATGTGGCAAAATAAATAATATAGCATAAAATAATATAATGCAGCAAAAAATATTGCAGAATATTTAGTGCATGCATATAAACTGCAAACTATAACAATTATACAATAAATACACCTAAAGCTCCACAGTAAATAATAGACTACTTTTAAGACAGAACAGCCCTATTATCACAATATGGATTTTTAATATCATGATATTTCTGTCACGATATATTGTATACGATATAATATTGCCCACCCCTAGTAGGTATTTAAAATGGACTGAGGATGATGCTACAGATTTGTATTTGTATGTGTTCAAGCGTAATTCAGTCTGCAAGTCACAAACCTTTGCACCTTCTCCTCCAGGCTTGGAGAAAAAAATCGTGGGCACAGCATCTTCCCTCAGGAACTGTTTCCCGTTGTAGTCTCTGAAACAGTCAGGCTGGAAGTGCTCTGAGCACAGGCAGGAGTTTGTAGTTGGAACAAAGTTTTTTCTACCTAGGCTTCGGACCCATTGCTCCGCTAACTGAGGCTTGCTGATGGGGAATCTGTAGCAGAAAAGGAAAAACAGGGTTAAGATATGGAAAAAAGTCATCTCAAAGAAGTCAGACCTCTGAACAACTCCTTGGTGACATAATGCAGGTTTTGTTTCTGCTGCTGCAGCTGGTCAAAATATACATGCATTACTAAAGCAAACATATCACGCCTACCCAAATGAGGAACGCAAAATATTAGATATACTGGAAGCAGAATTTTTTTTCCCAGTGAAATTGATGTGATTTAAGCTCTTTCTCTCCCTTTCTAACCCTACGTGCACAATGCAAGCAATAAACCTGCTCAAAGATAATCGGGCATTTATCTTCCAAACCCAACCACACAAACCTGGATTTTCAGAGATGTTGAATTGTTTGCTTTGACTGTTCTTGTTCTCTTTTAAATATACATTTTGATTATCTAAATTTATTTTAATTATCTTGATATTTCACCAAAACAGGGTGGACAGCTTAAGCTTGAACTCTTTAACATAATCATGGAGACAATATGAGAATGAAATATTAAGTACGATTTAGGTGTGTTCACCCTGTTTTAGAAATTACTAACAACTGTTCTCCCAAATTCCAAATAAAAATGCATTTCTCATTTATTTGCAGAAAAATGAGATATAGATGCAGTGCTTTCAGAACTCAAATAATGCAAAAAACAAATAACAAGTTTATTAATTTAGAAGTGCAAAAAAAAATCATACATTTATGTATCTAAAGTCACTAAAATATGTTAGGAAAATGAACAGAAAGACCATAACAATTATTCATTAAAAAAATAATATGCATAAAACATATCTTGTTTGTATTCTATTTTCGGAAACTACTCTGTCGGTCTTGCAGTGTAGAAATAGACATTTAAATAACAATTATTAATATTATTATTATTTTTTACTTGTAGGAAGCACGTTTTAACAACATTAGCCGTTCCTTAATCATGTCCTTTTGGGCAATGTTAAATAAACGTTGTTTTAAAGTTGTAGTTCCATTAGCATTAAAAGCTGCTGAAACAGATAAATAAGATAATGATAGATAACCCAACACGTAACGTTTATTCAACGTTCTTTTCTATCAGGTTGCAGCCATAGCTAACGCTTAACTAGCCAAGTTCATGAGAGGACATAACCAAACCCAAAAACATCAGTTTAAAAGCCATATTTAATTATTTAACCCATATAAGTTAAAGCCTTTCTGCAGTAATGAAGTCTACTTAATGAACTTAAAGCACTCTTACCTGTAAAAGCGGATTTCTGAGCCTTTAATAAAGCGGTTAGTGCACCCCAACGCCGAGCACGCAATAGGCATTATTACTGAAGCTGTTTCATACAGAAAACTGCAGTTTAAACCTCTAAAAACAGTTTATTATACAATAAATAAACACAATGTGCACCAAACCGCCTCTACCGCCAACACAAACAAACGGAGCCGCCAGAGCTTCAGAAATAGCGCTTACTGCCCCCAGCGGCCGGAGGCTACCAGCACCAACCATAGACATGTATACGTTACATGTCAATGCCAAGTAAATTAAAAATACATTTAACATAATAAACTACATTAACTACAGTAATAATACATAATACACAATAAATCAACTACTAACATTAACTACAGTAATAATACATAATACACAATAAACTAACTAACTAACTAACATTAACTACAGTATTAATACATAACACACAATAAATAAACGAACTACCATGAACTACAGTAATACAACCTATTTATTAAATAATAAATAATAATTATAAATCACGCTTTTCACGGAATCCACAGACAGAGGGCTGGAAATCAGCATTTTCTAAGTAAATCAGATTTCAATGTGACTTTTATTTTGAAAAAAGCGAGACCTGTAGCCACATACAACTGGTGTTCGGTCGAGTTGCGCTACCCATCGAAACGTGGCACTTACATGCATTGCGCATGCGCTTCCCATATTTATTTATTTTTTCCTGCTTTTTTCAGGATAATTCTCTTTTCCTCGGTTACACTATGCTATACAGTCTGGGTTTACTATTAAAAGCAGTGTCAGAAAAGCGTAAATATAATTGCGGTTTAATAAAAAAAATACAAGATATGTTTTTTTTTGTAACCTCAATTTCTTTTTTTTTTATTTTATTTACAATGATATAGTGATTTATTGCTTTATTTACTATACACATGCCGTAGGAATTTTCTGGTATGATGTTTTCTAGCCCACCGAAATATTTAATCCATTGATTTATTAAAAAAAGCTTTCCCTATTATATTATCTTATATTATGGTAGCACGGTTTGACAAGGAAGCACAAATTGACAGAACACCGGAAGTAATGCACGTGTAGAAAAAACAGCTGAATGATCTGTTTAAAGCGTTTGATAAAATTTCCCTCTGTATTTTATGGATTACAGACATTAAAAAGAAGTTTTTCGGGTTCATTAATGGAGCATTTTGAAGAAGACTTGGTGGAGGCGCTTAAAGACGTTGTAAAGGCGGGGAGCTGGCAGTGTGTGGGAGATGCTGGGAAGCTGAAGTCACCCTGCACCAAGTAAGAGTCCCTTACCATTAAAAAATAAACAGTAAAAACCTGAATAAAAATTATATTTATTTATTATAAAATGTGTTTTTATTGTTTTGTTGGTTACAAAGTAGCTGTGACTGTCTGATCTCAGAATTACAGTCTGAAAGATAAGGGTTGGTTTGTTATATAGCACCAGTCAAAAGTTTGGACACACCTCTCCTCATTCAATGTGTTTTCTTTTTTTTTTTAATGTTTTTTACATTGTAAATTTAATAATGAAGACTATATTAAACCTCTACAGGAACACATGTTATATTATTTAATAAACATAAAGTATTAAACAAACCAGAATATGTTTTATACCTTAGATTTCTCTAAGTAGCACATCTTGGTATTTTAATCTCAGTGTCTTCATAAGGGAGAGTCACCTGAAATAGTTTTCTCAGCCTCTTGAAGGAAGGAGTTCCTGGAGGTGCTGAACAACTCAAATTCCATATGTGTCCCTTAATTGGTTTTAAATCTTTAATATTAATCTACAAAGTAGAAAATAAATTAAATAAAGGAATATAGAAAAACACTGAAGGAGAAGGCGTGTCCAAACTTTTGACCAGTAATTAAAGCTATTTTTTACTTTTAATTCATTGTGTAACCTGCAGGTTTTACGCAGACGATGGAGAGCACATAGTTCTGGTGCACACAGATGATGGACGGTACTGGGCTATGGACTCATCCTGCCCACATGAAGGTACGTCATGTTGCAATGTTTTAATTCTTGACACAAGAAGTAGATACACAGGGCTTTGTCTGTGTGAGTGACAGGCTGCTGCTGCCTGAGAAGCGCAAGGGGGAGGGGGAGCGCGAGGGGGGGGCAGGAGTAAATGTGAAGTGCATATATAACTGCATGGCCTCCATCCACATGGTTGGGCACGTGCTTGTAAAAACGTGTTGAAAGCTGTTCACCTCAGTCTAGCACAGTTTTGCACAGATTACCTTTATTTTAAAAAGCCATTTAAATGTTAGTTAAAGGGCCGATTAATGTAGTTTTGCTGTTTTCCTCGGGTTTTGAGTGCTCAGCTCTGACGCTTTTGATCGGTAGAAACACGAGACAGCGTACGGGTGGGGACATTTTTCCAATAACGTGCAACCCTACTATTGGCTGTTTTCAGGGTTTAAATCGGTCTGTAGTGCACCCGTGTTTCCGCCACCAAGTAAGAAACTTGAAAAAAATCTCCATTTTGCTCTTTTTGTTGATTTTGAGCACACAGATTGCCCCTTACATTTTGTCAAAACTTCTTGATGAATGGACCAATATGATTTTTCCAAAATGACCTAAAATAGACTCCTTTTACATTGACTTTTATTGAACGTTAGTTGAAGGTTTTATCTGTTTTGAAGATACTGTACAAGTTTTTTATTAGACAGTGATGATATGAGAGTCATACTGAATATACAGGGAATAGTGGATAAAGTCAATGCATTTTAAAAGGTGTCTTGGGTTTAAATATCTTGAGTCCATGTTTACACTCATACCCATTTACTTTATTACAGTTATTAATTTGTTGATGTATGGTGTGGATGTCTAAACAGGTGGTCCTCTTGACCAAGGAGACATCGAGGACCTGGGAGATGGGAAACTGGCGTTGGTATGCCCCTGGCATTATTTTGACTTCAGCCTGGAGACAGGTGCCTCATCGTCAGGACTGCAGGTAGACCACTCTGAATAAAACATTAGCAAATACATCAAATTATGTGAAATGTATAGCAAAATACATTTGTTTATGGACTTTTATTTTGAATTCCTCTCTGCAGAATCAAGTCTATGATGTCAGAGTAGTGGATGGAAAGGTATATATCAATACTCAGAGTAACTTGTCTCGCTACCCTGTCCCGGTTACGAAAACAGCTAAAACAGGTGAGCAATCAACAGGAACAGTTTAGAAAAGTAACCATACAATTTTTTGTAAATATTACACAATATTACATTAAGTCCTCTTATGCTTGGACTTCACTTCTAGATGCCTCGTTGCCAGGGGAAATTAATTCAGCGTCTTCAGAAAATACACTCTGTTTCTGGGCCACAAAAATCCTCTGTACTCCAGACCCACAGGAAAAGGTGAGTATTCTTCTTCCTCTTTTTTTACAATATCTCAGAAACACTGAATCACATTTTAGCTGGAATCAGTGAGATAGAAATATACTGTTCATGTTTATAAGACAATCTGTTGCTATAGTTACCTTTATTGTTGGTCCATTGGATGCCTGTTTACACACGTGTGTGTATATATATATATATTGTTTCTTTTTTTTCTTTTATTTTAGGTAAAATTGACTAAAGAAGTGCAGCATTGGTGGGACACTGGGAAAATAACTGAAATCGGGGAGTGTGCTCCACCAGCGCAGCCCAGCAGGATAGACAAGCTGACTGTAGTGCAGCCGGGCAAAATCAAACGCGGTAAAGGAGGCACACAGGTACTTACTGGTGTTTTCAGTCAATTAGTGGTTTGCCATTTCCTATCCTATTCAACATTTTTTAATATTGTAAACAATATTATGCTCTGAAATATCACATCTATAATTATCACATTAGGGTACTACTTCTTTGCTGTTTTTAGCAAAAGACAGATTCACAATGTTCTTATTTCCCATTATATATATCTACTAGAGACAGATTATATCTGTTCAGTATCATTTATTTTACTTTAATCCTGGATATATGGTGATATTTGGAGTGCATTATTATTATTAGTATCATGACATTCTGGATCATTGACTTCTGTTACAAATCTGATAAAATTCTTGTATTTTTAATATCTCAGTTAGGGGTGTGCCTAATAAAATACAATTTTATTTTCATTTTGTTGCAGTAGTGTATTCTTGAAATATTTTTTTTTAATTCAGTGTTTTTTCATATGGCCAAGAGTATCATTATCGTGAAAAAAACATGAAATATCAAGATATTACTTTAGGGCCATATCGCCCACCTCTACAATCAAATAAATGCAGCAAAGTGTTTTCAAAATGTCATTTAGTCCAGTGCGCATATTATTCCTTCTTTTTATATTTAGTTCATATCCAAAAATGGGAAAAGGTCAGTTGGTTTGTAATTTTGTTGCTATTAATTTTTACGTCTAATGACAAAAAAGGGGCCTTTGCAAATGTATATATTCAGTTTGTGTTATTTAAAATGAATTAACCAAATACCAATTCGTTTAACTAAAAAAAAAAAATTACATATTTTTTTTTTCGATTCTCTTTTGAATACATCAACACAAAAATATTTTTAGCACTCTCTAAATAAATGAATGAATGAATGAATAAATGAATATAGAGCCTTTCTAGACACCCAAGAACGCTTTACAATCACATTCTACACTTATTGAGAAGAGGCAGCCAATCGTGCACAGCATATTCTCAACCGGAAACCACCGTCCACCTGGAAGACCCAGGACAGAGGGCAAGTCCTGGGCATATCTGAGCAAACAATCATCCTTCCAAACGCACGGACCAGAGCAGTTTAGAATATCCAATTATTTTGACCTCTATGTTTTTTGACTGTGGGAGGAAACTGAGTCATTGGAGGAAACTCCACCCAGATAAGGACTTGAACCCAGGACCCCAGCACTGGGAGCCGAACGTGTCTACAGAAGTAGACGTTTATCACACAGACCCTTCTATATAATTTTCTTATATAAAGTAGAAAAGTGAGTCTAAAAAAGAAGATCTACATGAGTCTAAAGTCAAATAATAATGATAATAATAATAATAATAATAATAATAATAATAATAATAATAATAATTTAAATAAAAGTTTACAATGCATTTTCCTTTTTTGCGCACATATTAAATATGATAATAATAAAATAAGAAAATCTGAAACTAAAATTGAAAAACCCTGAAAAAGTAACAGGTATTTTTTTTTATATATTATTATATGGAAGAATATGTAGTAATGATTGCAATGTCGAAAAAATTATGAATAATATTTTGGCTACCCAAAGAATATCTTTCTTTATACAGTAATTGGTATTCTGCAGGTCCTGTAAATAATTGTAGTTTTGTTTGGTTTGTTTTGGTTTGTTTTGCAGGCGAGCAGGATCGCTTTGCTGCATTCTCTGGCGAATATCGAGCAGTGGGCGATTGATCTGTCGTGGGATATTATAGCACGGTTCTCTTCTGTTCAGCTCAGCACTGGAGACTCAATGCCACGCCAGTTCTTCAGTGACTTTGTCAAAGTAGCTGGAGATGAAGCCAAGGTCAGAAAGTATTTTTAACTTGATTAAATAGTGCAGTTGATGAATATCTGATTCATATACAGTAGGGGTTTAACGGTATGTGTATTCTTTACGGTGAAGGGGTCATGGTTCGGTTCGCGCAAACGCATGCAGAATATACCATTCACAGGCAGTCTATAGGAGACTTGTGGAACCAGTGAACATAACCCTGAAATTGTAGCTGTAGCATTGTTGCTATTAGCCTGTGCTGGGAAGTAAAGCTCTGACTGGAAGTCACGTTAGATCAGTGTTTCTCAACCCTGTTCCTGCATATTAACACTGTTCTGCATATTCTAGAGCTTTCTCTGCTTTAAATGCATTAAAAACGTAAGTGATGGTATGATGTGTCTAATACAGTGCTGGATTTACATAATGATTGATTTGTGGGGGATAGGGGGCTAAGAGATTTTAACAGATAATCTCAGTAAAGGATTGTTTATTAGCTGATCAGTTGGATCAGGTGGAAAATACACAATTTTAGAGCAAAGACCAGGGTTAAGAAACTGCTTTAAACTACCAACATTTCCCAGTGTTGTACTAAATACTGGCTATCCTCTACATCCGGCTTTCCCATTCACACAGCTGTCTCCTGATTAATACTGTTTTTTTTATTTTGTATAATATGGAAAATTTACAGGAAAATACTAATACCTGAAGACGGCAGGAAAGAGGGGTAAAATATGGTAGTTTTTTTGCCCAAAACGGGTATGACTTTCACACACGCACTTACAAAAAAAAAAAAGACAAAAAGACACTTCGAGCAGTAAGAGCCAAAGGGGCAGGTGCCCCAGCCGACTCCGCCCCCCCATCTGCACGTGCCTGCTGTCCACAACCATCGCTGTGCTGCCATAGGAAACTAATGGTCGCCTGTCACTTTCCAGTGTGAACGCAGGGTTAGGCGCTCTTAATTTTAACAATGTAATTCTGATATTTCTTATAAAAAACAAAGAACCCAAACACTGAAATGCATCCAGTAATATGCTTAGGGAAAAAATGTAGTTTAATTAGTTAAAGTAATGCTGCTGTTTTTGTTCTTAATATAAAGCGCCACAATCAGGCTCACTGTTTGTTTGTTCCAACAAGATCCAGAAAATGGAGCCTCTTATGATGACAATAGGAGAGAACCCTGGTTTTAAGCATAAACCATGATATGGTTATAGTGAAGATTTATTGTTATTATGAAGTAAATAAAGGTGAGGCTATACAGAATGCCCAGCCTCTTTGTTTTCCACCAACCGTACTGAAAACATACCGAACCGTGGGGTCTATACCGAGGTATGAAACAAACCGTCAGTTTTCTGTACCATTACACCCCTAATATACAGTATGTGTTTCAATAATGTTTTTTTTTGTTGTTTGTTTCAACAGCATTATGATTTATTAGAGCAAAGGATCAAGGACCTGGGCAGCTCTTTTGGTTCCCTGCCGGTGCATAATGGTCAGTAGCTCTATTATTATGAATATGTGTTGCTTTAGTAAAGCTGATGTTGTAAATGAAGCTTCTTCTGTTTTATCTGCATCTGCAGGTTTGTGGCAGTCGGCAACAGAGACGTCTCATGATCTTCTGTCCAGACTGGCTATAGTACACATGGTTCATGAAGCCAGGTATAGTACTGAATTACAGGCTCCCGCAGGGTCTTAAAAAAAAAGTCGTGAAATAAGAAATGCAAAATATTTAAAAACATAAAATATTTAACCTCCTAAGACCTGAAATCTTTCATGGCGTGGATTTATTATTTTTATTTCTCTTTGCTATTTGGGCTAATTGATACCGGATTAGTGTAAAAACAAAGCATTATATTTTTACATGATGTAGTTTCTGAGAAAAATAATGTCCGCATATGAGAACTTTAGTTTTATATTTCGGTAGAACACCGAAACAAGTCGCAATTAGTAATGATGTGCAAAACATTTATTTTGTTCCTGAACGCAGCAGCAAAAGAAGAAAAGTAGAAACAACAAGAGCAATATGGCTTATTTGAAGTGCTGCTTCAACAAGAAGACACATACATTTAAAGTATTCACTGTTCATTTACCTTTCTGAACAAAATGCAACAAAGCTGTAACGTGTTAAACTCGTGTGCCACCACTAGGTGACAGTATAATGGCCTCATAAGAGGACACCAGGCCCTTGTAGAGCAAAATTTAGTGTTGTGGTTTAGACTTAAAATGTGGACGCCAGGCCCTGGACGGTTAAACACAGCTGGATTTCTATCCAAGGTTTTAAGTCTTAAATTTGTACTTTTATTTATTTTTGTTAATTTCGTTAATACTTTCGTCCAAACTTTTGACTGGTACTGCATATAAAATAAATAAATAAACTTGCTTAATTGAGCTTAATTGGCAAGCAAAATGTACCCCACCACAAACCATCTCCCACCCCCGGCGCCTCTGTCTTGGTCAAAAATAAATTTTATGAAGTTATAATAAATAACTACGCGTTAATTATAGTTGAAACAGCAAAGCAACGGTATTAAACACACTATTATCACCATCTTTACTGAAATATTTTATTGTTGTTTGACCAAGATTCAGGCAAAAATGCGCTGAGCCTCGTCTCTTTCACAGTGCACGGTACTGCATTCAGACAGACCAAGTTAAATAAACTTAAAATAAGTAAGAACATATAAAATTAATTAAATTTTATCAAATATAAATAATAGATTTATCCATTCTAGTGTTAAAGACAGTGATGTTAAAGCTGGTGTGAATGGATACTGCTGAACATGTTCCAGTCTGGTTGTATTCTACTGTTAGTAACTAGTGAGTGGAGGATTATGATAACTGTGGTAAAGTTGTACTTTCCAGGATTGACCATCACAGAATTTATCACATCACAGGGACGCTCCCACAGTTTGTTCTTGCATTCAGTTCATAAACAGATGTTGTCTGGGGTCTCCAGGCCAGTCACTTTGGACAGTTTTCCTTTAAATGGGTTTTGTACTATGATTTTTTTTTTTATAGGGGTTTAGACGTGCACCCTCAGACGCTCTCACGCTTTGCAGCACAGAATGACACAGACTCTGTGAAGATACTGGAGATAATCTACACTGATGAGATCACACATGTGGCTGCAGGACTCCGCTGGTTCACATACATTTGCTCTAAAGAGGAACGGGTAAGAGCTGTGTGTCTCTTTTACCACGCTTTCTACACTTCCGGTGCTTTACAATCGGTGTTGCTAAATGCTAAACTAATCCAACAACCTGAATTAAATCTGTTATTCTGAAGAGCGTCTGCATGTGCTCATGCTTAGTTATTAAATATTAGATGGTACTTCTTCTAATTAGTGCCGTTAACCTATTAAAAGGAAAAATAATTGCATTATTCACAACAACCTGGTCACATTATTACTTTGCGTAAAATAAAAAAAAACGTTAACCCATTTAATGCATTAACATGGACAGCACTACTTCTAACATTTAGAGCATTATTATTTTAATTAATAATTATTAATTTAATTTAGATGTAATTCTATTATACTTTTTCTTTTTTCTGTTTTGAAAACCATGCAACTTAACTTTTTTTTTACCAAGTTTTGATCTTCATCACTATTATTTTCACTTCTGCTTTCAAACACAAATGTAGCATCAATTCTCAGATTATAATCTATATTTTCAACAGAATATCTCTGCTTGTTCTAATGAGACATGAGTTAAACACAAATTGCATTTGCCCTATATAACAACTCTGACTCTTCACAACTTTACAACTGATGCTCTCAAACACTTTATTAAGAGACAAGAAATTCAAGTGATTAACTCTTGACGAGTTCAGCACAGCTGTTAACTGAAAGCCTGAATTCCAGGTGACTCTACCTCATAAAACTGACTGAGAAAATCCCAAGATGTGTAAAGCTGTCTAATTAAAGCAAGAGATGCTACTTTGAAGAATCTAAAACATATTCTGGTTTGTTTAACAATTTTTTTTAATAATGCCACATGTTTTTCTTTCGTTTTCTGAATTAATTTAGTATAAATCTACAATGCAGGACATTTTAAAATAATGAAAAACACTCAATTTATAGTATATACAGCTCTGGAAAAAAATAAGAGACACTAAAAATTATGAGTTTCTTTGATTTTAATTCATTAAAGACCTATATGTATAATATATATATATATATATATATATATATATATATATATATATATATATAATATAATCAAGAGGAAGATGGATGATCACAAGCCATCATACCAAGCTAAGCTGCTTAAATTTTTGCACCCAGAGTGCAGGCGTAAAGTTATCCAAAAGCAGTGTGTAAGACTGGTGGAGGAGAACATGCCAAGATGTGTGAAAACTGTGATTTAAAAACATTCCACCAAATATTGATTTTTGAACTCTTAAAATTGTATGAATATGAACATTTTTTTGCATATGTCTGAAAGCTCTGCATCTTTTTGGTTTTTTCAGCCATTTCTCATTTTCTACAAAAATAAACGCTCTAAATGACAATATGTTTATTTGGAATTTGGGGGAAACGTTGTCTGTAGTTTATAGAATAAAGCAACAATGATCATTTTACTCAAACATAAACCTATAAATAGCAAAATCAGAGAAACTGATTCAGAAACTGAAGTGTATATATATATATATTTCTTGTTTCATATTTTTCCAGCATTGCTTGACGACTTTCCATGACTTGGTTAAGTTGCACTTCAGAGGGTATCTGAAGCCCCCGTTTAACACAGAGGGAAGGAAGACGGCCGGGATGACTGAGGAGGTATCTGTTTTACTGTTGCTGTATCTCTATTTCAGTATGTTTTATTTCTTAACCTTAAAAGTGCCATTGAATGTGTAACTTTATTTCTCTTGACATGATTGAATAATTAATAGTTCATTACATGAAACTGACATATTGTGAACCTCAAACTGATACTTAACAGTCTTGACTCTTTATATTGATGTGCCCAGTATTTACATGAACCCAGTCCACTAGTGAGAAACATAAGAGCCATTGTGAAAGTGGAGAATATGGTGTTGTTGATACTGAAAGGCAGCACATCACCTTCAGGGTCAGGTGACGATTAAAACACAATGCGTTGTACAGCACCTTAAACAACTCTTTGAAAATAAGATAAAAAGGAGGTAACACTTTTTTTTTTAGAAATGGCATGTCTATTAGACTATATAAACACCCTTATAACATTATAATGCATTCATAACATATGAGACTACAAAGCCATGTTTTGTATGCATTATTAATTATGATACTAGGTTTAATTATAATTTATCTGTCATCATAACTCATATAACTCATATAACTTATATATGTCATAAAAGTAACGTAACTTCAATTCCCTGTATGTCCTGTACATATGCAGTATTGATAATAAAACTACCTCAATTGACTTACTTGTCTTGACTTATTGATACAGTGTATTCCAATGTATTTCACTTTATTTAAAGTGTACAATGACACAATGTAATAAAATATTATCAAATTTAATATAAGATATTATAATATTTAACGTTAATATAATTAATTAATTATAGCATGCTTTGTTAAGGCAGCAGCTTTGTGGAGGTTATTGGTATTCACATATAACATCTTTTAAACACACTGATCACAATCACAATTCATGGCTATCATGTGTTAAACATTCTTATAAATATTTTTATTGCCATGTCTATAATGCTTTATGAATGCATTATATGTGCTATGACTGTTTATAGAGTCTAATATGAATGGCATTAATAGAAAAATGTTTCCAAGAAAACAATCATATGTTGCTGGAATAATAAAATAAACATTTGTAATGTCTTTTTATTTATTTTTTTTTTATTTTTCTCTGCAGTGGTACGTTCCACTTGTTAAACCTGCCAGCTAACCGAAGATGTTCTTCAGCTTTTACAGTGGAAAGATAAGCTGCTACACTCTATCACTCTCTTCTGTACACTACATACTATCTGTCACTGCCAGTACTGTAATTATTTACTATTTTACTATTAATAATTTAATTATTACTGTAAACCTTCAGCTTATTTCCTGCACTGTGCATGTCCTTGTAATTGTGTGAAATGATTATTTATTCATTTATTCATTCAGTTGCTGCTGTGGAAAATGAGTTTTAGTTACTTTTATGTGCCATTTTTAATTAATCGGACTCATGCAAAGAGAGAAAATTACTTTAAAAATAAAAGTATAAATTATCATTTTTGAGAAAAAAAGTTTTTATTTTATTCCTAAATCATTTTAAATATGTTTTTACTTTATATCATGTTTTTCATGCAACATATTATGAGTATTGTCTAATAAATCATGTATTAATCTAAGCTATGATATGTTTGTCTTGGTGAAATACAAAAAAAAATTCTGTAACACTTTCTTTTTATTTTAAGGAACACAAATTAGGCGCTTATTGATGTCTTATTATTTGCTTAATAAAGCCTTAATTAGACATTTGTAAATGATTTATTCACTACTTATTAGGCTTTATTCTGTGCTATAAGTGTTATTGGTGCTTAGTTACGGGTCTGTTATTTGAAAATGATTAATGATGGCTGTATTGGTTCTTATAGTGCACTATAAACAGTTATGTTAGCATCCTGTTAAGCAGATTATTAAGCATTAACTAATATTAGCTAATTCTACATGTTATTAGTGTTATTATAATTGGCAGCAGTTTGATCTATGTGAGTTTGGTAAGGTTATGGCTGTGCTGGAGATTAATGAGTTAATAAGGGGTTAATAAGTCACTAATAGACCAAAATGTGCACCATATTCTAAAGTGAGGTTCTGTTCATCACTAATTAGAGACTAAAAAGAAATGAATAAATGTTTTATCAATCACAGACCCCTAATTAAGCATCAGTAACTCCTACACAGATTATGTAGTGAATAAATCATTTACAAATGTCTAATTAAAGCTTTATTAACAGATAATAAGACATTAGTAAGCGCCTAAGTTGTGTTCCTTCAAATAAAGTGTTACCAAAAAATCATACATAAAACATATGACTCCAAATAAACTCACTGTACTTTCCTTTAAATCTGATGATCCTCTTCTGGAAATACTGTCTGCACAAATTAAAATTTGGTAAGAGGAAACCCTTTTTCAATGTATACCTTGTTAAATTAAATTCATGTATAGCGTTTCTTTACTGTCTTAATAACAAAAAAAGATGTGTCTATCATAAAGTGTATGAAGGAAATAAATGTATTGGTTGATGAATAAGATGTGTTGCCAGTGTTTTATTAAGCTTGTTGAACCTTTTTTTATTGTAATAATATAAATAAATAAATAAAAATAAACTCACTGTACTGACAGGGGGAGCTGGTGAGTCAAGCAAATGGGTAATTATCTGTATAATGTGTTTGTTTTTTTTTGTGACCACAGCATAGTTGTTTAATCCTCATACAAACATTATGTAAATTGTAACAATACTTATATACAATAATTATTACACATTGTTAGGAATATACAGCTCTGGAAAAAATTAAGAGAGCACTTCAGTTTCTGAATCAATTTCTCTGATTTTGCTATTTATAGGTTTATGTTTGAGTAAAATGAACATTGTTGTTTTATTCTGTAAACTACAGACAACTATTCTCCCAAATTCCAAATTAAAATATTGTCATTTAGAGCATTTATTTGCAGAAAATGAGAAATGGCTGAAATAACAAAAAAAGATGCAGAGCTTTCAGACCTCAAATAATGCAAAGAAAACAAGTTCATATTCATAAAGTTTTAAGAGTTCAAAAATCTATATTTGGTGGAATAACTCTGGTTTTTAATCACAGTTTTCATGCATCTTGGCATCATGTTCTCCTCCACCAGTCTTACACACTGCTTTTGGATAACTTTATGCTGCTTTACTCCTGGTGCAAAAATTTAAGCAGTTCTGCTTGGTTTGATGGCTTGTGATCATCCATCTTCCTCTTGATTATATTCCAGAGGTTTTTAATTTGATAAAACCAAAGAAACTCATCATTTTAAGTGGTCTATTTATTATTTATTTTTATCCAGAGCTGTATAGAGGAATAATTTTACCCTTTACTTTTAATAATGTTTCATTTTTCTCTAAAAGCTTAAAAGATGTGTTTTGACATTGTAGCTGTTTAACTGTTTTATATATAAAAAATATTTATATGTGATCAATAATTCCCTGTCCTTAAAAAGGATAACCCCGCCCCTTTAAGAAATCTAAAAAGTAATCTTTTTACTTTATTCAGTGACATCACAACCTTCACACTGTGTTATTTTTTTAAAGTACAAAATACCCTTAATTTCACAGTATTTTCTTGGTTACTAAATAATGAAAAAATTAAAACAATGAAAAACTTCAGAATTTAAGGTGTGTTCAAACTTTTGCCTGCTATTGTTTTTGAATATTTAAATATGTTCAAGTAATTATTCCATGATAAAAAGACTCTAAAATGATGTAGATCTGTTCTCTTTAATGATTATCATGTTTATTCATTAGTCTGTTTCACAGATCGTGAAAGTCTGATAGTCTGTCTGCAGTCTGGTTTCATCAAACCAGGTGATTCCCCCTCATTTATCAGGACAAAACTCAGTGAAACTCACTTATCATATAAAGATCAGAAACACAGCTGATATATCACACGAGCTGGATTACAACATGACTAACATTTATTCATTAATTTACATGTACATCAATATCGCTGTATAAAATATTGTTCTCATAAATCAACCATACCCATAACCAAGATTAAAGATTGATTATTGAAAAACATGGCAACAAAACATGGCAACCCAAACAAACAAACAAACACACACACTCTTAACAGCTGAAGGAAATACAAAACAAAATAAAAATACAAAATAAAATGCACCAATATCTTTAGAATTGAGTCTAGCTGTAGACATATGACCATTTGTGTATTACTGTACAATTTAAAATCTGGCTTTGGAAGTCCTTTACTGTTATAAGTGTTGATATTAGTCGATATCAAGTCTGAAAAAACTCAAAACTCACAGATATGAATAGTCAAATGTTCTTTTTTTAAATATACCTTTAACCCATAGAAGACAAATGATGAAAGAAAATGTATTATTCATTCATCTTGTTTTTCTTACAACCCCAATAGTAGAAACATAGTTAAGACAGGCTGAGTAGAGTAGAGCTGGGCGATATGGTAAAAATTTGTGTATCACATTATTTAAACTAATTTCACAGTACGTGATATGGCTGCACAATGCATGCAATTCACACTGTTCATATTTATTAATATCACATGTCAGATTATTGACTTCTAGTTAAGTTTGGTGTTAATTCCTGTATTTTTATTATTGCAGAGCAACAAAATATTGCAATATATTTCATTTCCAATGTTGTGCAGCCTTAATACATAATATAACTATTAAATTATACTACAGTTTTTTTTAAATACAGTGGTTTTAATAAAAACCTTTAAAAAAAAGTTTTTGCACATCCAATAAACAGGCTAATTACACTTTCTGTACTAAAATGTGATGAAAGTCATGAAGGTCAGTGTGTTTTTAAGCACTAATGATATCCACAATATACTATATAATATAGATGTGTATCATGTATCATAATAGCAAATCTATCACAATTAAATTAAATATTGCCAATATTGCCCAGCTCTTTATAATACTGTCCAGTTCCTTTGTCTTTAATTTTAATGCAGACAGTGTGAACCCAACGCATTTCATATTTTATCTTCTCAACCTCATTTAATTTATTATAAAACATATATGTACATCCATTCCTGCATTTCAGACCTGAAGCACGTTCCAAACAGTCCCCTTAAATCAAAATATAAAATAATTATTTAGGAATTGATTGTTATTTTACTATACATACTATTCTTCAACATTTTCTGATTTGGGGGTGTTTTCTTTTTTACTTTTACAAGTATTTAATTTTAAAAAATGATGGTTCAAAAGTTTTTCTCAAGAATTTTTGGAGAAGTTTTTTTGATATACAGTACATTCTCCTCAAATGTTTTTTTTTTTTTTTTCATACATAGTAAATGAATAGTGAAGTGATCCAGACTATGAAGAAACACATAAGGAAGCATGTAGTAACTTAAAAGTGTTAAACAAACCAAAATTCTGAGGCTGGTGACTCTGATAAACTTATCCTGTGCAACAGAGGTAGCTCTTACTCTTCCTTTTCTGGGATGGTCCTGATTAGGGCCAGTTTCATCATAACATTTTTGATGGTCATTGTGCTGACTGCACTTGAGGGTAATTTCTTATAAGTTCTTGATTTTTTTCTGACTGAATGTCCATTATTTTTCTTATGTAATATTTTTCTTTCCTTAGTTGAGTAGTCCTTGCTTTTCATAATATGAATTAGAACATTATTTATATAGGGTTATTCACTGTCTACCAACTCCTCAACTGTATACCTCTTCACTACTTTACAACTGATGCTCTCAAACCCATTAAGAGACAAGAAATTCAAGTAATTAACTCTTGACTGGTTCAGCACAGCTGTTAACTTAAAGCTTGAATTCCATGTGACTCTACCTCATAAAGCTGACTGAGAAAATCCAGCAGAGATGTTTTGTTTAATACTTTTTGTTTGCTTAAGAATTCCATATGTTTCCTCATAGTTTGTAAAGTTTAAGTTTATTCATCTACGATACAGAAATTTAACACTGAATTTAAGGCGTGTCCAAACTTTTGTCTGGTACTCAGTATAAAACCGTTTAAATGACAAGCGCAACTCTAAAAGAAGAACTTTTTTTTTTTAATCTACATTTGTAATCCAAGTCACTGGAACCATGTTTTAACCTTTATTTACCGTTTTAAAGTGTTGTTCAGAAAAGCACCCTCAACAGGCGGGTAAAAACAGAGACCAAAAGTCACTGAGTGTGTTCTGGCCAGACGAGACGAGCTGTATTTTCCGTACAGCGTGAGCCTGTGTCATTTGTTTTCACTTCTGCTTTTGTATTTTTGTGATTTTTTTTTTCTCCCATCATGCTCAGCGCAGAAGCCAGCGGCTGCTCCTGCTCACGAGTCGCTGGGTTTAATTTTGCAACACACTGTGCTTGTATTATTATATATGTATGTATACTGTGTATAATTATTTGCTACAGTGTGAGTGGAGGGGAGTGGAGTGTGAATGTGTATTTTGTGTGTATACACTGCCTGGCCAAAAAAAAAAAAGTTCTCACAGTCTAGTATTTGATTGGTTGGACCGCCTTTAGTTTTGATTACGAAATGCATTCGCTGTGGCATTGTTTCGATAAGCTTCAGCAATTCTGTCTAGAGTTTCATTAATTTTTATCTAAGATCTTGTTGTATTGATGATAGGAGATCTGAAGCACTGTGCAAAGCCTCTCTTCTCCAGCACATCCCAAAGATTCTCAATGAGGTTAAGGTCTGGACTCTGTGGTGGACTCCATTCAATCCATGTGTAAAAATGATGATCTCAGGCTCCCTGAACCCTGAACTCTTTCACAATTCCAACCCCATGAATCCTGGCATTTTCGTCATCTTGGAATATGGTCGTGCCATCAGGGAAGAAAAAATCCATTGATGGAATAACCTGGTCTATATTCAGTATATTTAGGTAGTCAGCTGACCTCATTCTTTCAGCACATACTGTTGCTGAACCTAAACCTGCAGACCAACTGCGGCAGCAACCCCACATTATTGTACAGTAGGCACTAGGCATGATGGGTGCATCACTTCTTCAGCTGCCTCTCTTCTTACCCTGATGCTCTGTGACTTTCTTTCTACTTTTTAATAATAATGCATTGATTGGACAGTTCTAAACCCAATTTTAGTAGTTTCAGCATCTGCTTAGTATGTTTTTTTCTGCATTATTGATTCATGCTAATATATTTGATTTGAACTTAATATTTTCCACGATTACAGGATCATAGGAGTCTTACCACATGATTGTTTGATTTCTTTTTAACAAATGAGAAGCTACTCCCTGCATCAGTTAAGCTCAAATATATCTTAATCGCCTATGCAGTAATTATCCAATGGGATGATCTTACCTCTTTGCTTAATTTTATTTCATTTTTTAGACGGGCAGTGTATGTGACAAACACTGAATATGTGTGTGTGTGTGTTTTTTTTTCTATATACTATATTTTCATATGTGTGCTTTTGCTTAGCACATTTAGACTCATAACCAATGGAGAGAAAGTTTATAGATAGACAGTTCCAGAAAGTTCCTCTCATTAATGCAACAGTGAATATGATAAAATAATCAAGGAATATCAATAATATCAAGGAAAACGGGAAACAAGTTCAAAGCTCCAAAAGTCCGAATGAGCGGAACTCATTTCTTAAAACAGAGAGAAAGAGATCATCTTTATTTGCACCAAGTCTCTGTCTTCTTTCTTTCGTTCTTTCTTTTTCTCTTCTCTTACTTCTCTCATCTCTTCACATGCAGCTTCCATACAGCTTCCTCTCTAGATGGCTCTTCCCCAGCACCTCGCCGCTGAACTGGTAGGTGAGCTTCTTCTTGATCTTTTTGACCTCTCCGGTCTTGCCGTAGTTTCTCAGCGCCCTGGCCATCTTCTGGTAGGTCATCTTCTTGCGATTGCCCTTCTGCACGCCCCAGCGGTGGGCCAGGGCCTCTTTGTGTTTGGAGGAGAACTGGAAAGTTCCCTTTTCTCTGTCCACCCACCAGATGCTGTCCTTCATGTCCCCGTTTCGCAGAAGGTCCAGCAGGAACTGATACAGACGAATCTTCTTCTTGTTTCCTAGGAGAAAAAACACAAAGACATCAACACAAAATGTCTCAAACTAAAAAAAAAGTCTTAGTCATTTTTTTTTTTTTCTCTGAGGAGGGGATTCTGTCAGCATATATTCGGGGCTGCCCTAAACTAACTGGTATTGTCCGTCCAGCTGAAGCTGACCCGTGACGGGGTTGTTTATTTGGAAAAGTGACCTTTTCACCGAAAGTTCCTCGTAATTCTGTTGATCTGATTAAAGGGAAATTTATCAGAGGACAAATAATAATATTTGTGTTCTAAATCTGACAAATCTGACATTTTATCAAGGAAGTGGTCTCGTTCTTGTCATTGGGTCACTTTTACAACATATGTAATGGCATTTGCAATATTTTTTAACGAACATAAATAAATCCCCCTAAATAGAGGCAAGTCATAAGAGTCAGTCTAAATAAACAATAATACTGTAGCGTCAAAAGTGAGGTCATATTCCTATTTAGAAAAATCTATTTAGAACAGGAGAAAGCGTGGTAAAAAAAAAAAAAAAAAAGCACAAGCGTGGTTTTAATTATAAAATCAGAAAGGCTCACTGGCAGAGACCCTTGACCACCCTTCAACCCAACACCAAGAGGGTGAATAAAACTCTACCTAGGAATAAGTGGAGGCTAAGCTAAATATGCAGGAAGTAGCTCACTGCCCCGGAGAAAAAAATATACTTAATTGCATATATACTTAAAACATATTGAGAAATGTCTAAGTATGCTGTTAATATACTAACAGATGTACAGTATGTATTTACATATATTAAAAGTACCTAAATATGATGCTTTGATCATACTTTTTTTAAAAAGTACAATATAGTGTTTTTTTAAAGACATACAATTGAAGTACACTTTTAGTTTAATGGAATTCAATATACTTCTAAAATACTTTTGTACATTTTTAGCAAAGTGTGTTAAAAACAACTGTTACAGTAGTTCACGTAAAGTGCAATGTATCATGTAACTTTTTAGAAAGTAAATTGAATTACTACTAATTAAAAAAATAAAAATAAAAAAGGTTGAAAATTGTAGTACAGTATATTAAAATATAGATTTTTATACCCAACAAAGTATACTAGAAGAGTGCTACTTACAAAAGACAGGAACAGGAAGCATGTATATTTGTACTCTAATGTAAATAGATCACATATATTTAACATCAATCAAGTCTTGATTGAGGCATTTCTAATATACCTGGTGTATAATATTAGTGATACAGTTGTAATACTTATTAAATGTATTATCATTTTACTGTAAGCATATTTCAAATATTGAGTTAAATATATGAAGCAGTATATTTAAATGTTGCTTAAGTACTGTATATTTAAAATAGTTGCATTTTAGTACAGTTAAGTATGCTTGGCACAATTTAAGTAGGACTGTTGTACTATTTTTATATAATTAATGTATAATTAGTACAAAAAAATCCATTTTAGCACTCTTTAAATATACTGATTAATAATAAAGTGGCTACAAGTTCACTTTAGTGCACTATAGCATAATAAAGCTTAGTATACTTTAATCTATTTTTTTCACTAGGGTGTCCTTCCGCTTTTGAATAATAATGCGTTGGACAGTAATAATGTAGCATCTGGCAGAGACCCTTGACCACCATTCAACCCAAAACCAAGAGAGTGAATAGCACTCTACCTAGGAACAAGTGACTGCTAAGCTGAATATGCAGGAAGTAGCTCTCTTAGAAGCTCTTATGAGGCACCAAAAAGTGTACCTCAGCCAGCCTTTAGGAAAATCTATTTGAAAAGTCTATTTCTGTCTTTTTCTGCTTCTGTTACTGTTAGAAACCTGGCTAGATAGCTACATTAGCTTGTTAGCTCCTATTCAAAATGAAGCGAAATTTTGTTATCTCCATTGTCTGGAGCTAAAAACATGTCAGATCTAAGAACATTAAGGTTCCTCACCATGTTCTACTCCAGTAGTGGAGCTGATGTGGTCCCTCATACACTCTTCATCAGACACCTCTAGTGGTGGGCTACGGCTTACGGGGTCATCATCGTCCGAGCTTCTCATTAGGGGTGACTGTTGCATGTGGGGGTAACAGACAGGCCGGGGCAGGTAGGTCACCTGTAGAGCAAAAAGGACTCTTTAGAATAGTAGTTGATTGTCAAGATGGTTGAAACACTGGTCATTCAAGAGAAAAAAATTAGTTTTTTTGATTTTACCAAATTGAAAATCTCTTGAATATAATCAAGAGGAAGATAGATGATCACAAGCCATCAAACCAAGCTGAACCGCTTGAATCTTTGCACCAGGAGTGGCATAAAGTTATCCAAAAGCAAAGCAGTGTGTAAGACTGGTGGAGGAGAACAAGACAGGAGCCAAGATGCAAGATGAAAATTGTGATTAAAAACAAGGGTTCTTCCACTAAATATTGATTTCTGAACAGACCATGAAAAACCATTTATTCAAACAGAATAATAATGATTTAAAGGAACGTGTCTCATTGGTCTTAAGTGCCTGAATGCAAATATACACTGCTAAAAACAAAATGCAGCTCAAGAAACCACGTACCCGCTTTTACTGGTACCTGGTTTCGGATAGTCTTTGGTGGTCAAGGTGGTTGAAACACTGGTCATTCAAAAGAAGAAGTACCCTTTTATCCAAAGCGACTTACAAATAATGATGTACATTTCGCGATAGAGAATATAGAAGTTTAAGACAAAAAATAATAATTTAGACGAGGCCTAAAGGAGGCCAAAGGGGAATAGTGGGATAGAGGAGGAAATGAGAGGAAGAAGGAAATGAGGTTAGTAGGAAGTAGTTAGTTAGTTAGTTAGTTAGAGGTGTTAGGAGAGTAGGTGCTCTTTGAAGAGCTCTGTCTTCAGGAGTTTCTTAAAGATAGTGAGAGATTCTCCTGATCTGGTAGTAGAAGGTAGTTAGTTAGAGGTGTTAGGAGAGTAGGTGCTCTTTGAAGAGCTCTGTCTTCAGGAGTTTATTAAAGATAGTGAGAGATTCTCCTGATCTGGTAGTGGAAGGTAGATAGTTAGAGGTGTTAGGAGAGGAAGAGCTCTTTGAAGAGCTCTGTCTTCAGGAGTTTATTAAAGATAGTGAGAGATTCTCCTGATCTGGTAGTAGAAGGTAGTTAGTTAGAGGTGTTAGGAGAGTAGGTGCTCTTTGAAGAGCTCTGTCTTCAGGAGTTTCTTAAAGATATTGAGGGATTTTCCTGCTCTGGCAGTGGAGGTAGTTCAGTTTGTTCCACCATTGAAGATCTAGGCAGGAGAACCGTCTTTGTGTGATTGCTTTGTGTGAAGGTTTGTTTGGGCGACGTTCACTTGAGGAACGCAACAGCTGGGAGGTAACATAGACCTTCAGGAGTGAGTGCAAGTAGGAAGTAGGCAGTTGTAAGAGCTTTAAATGTTTGTTGCTCTTTAAAAGGACGTAACTGCATTTTTTATGCTATTGTATTATCATTATATCTTTAAGGGATGTTTCCTGGCCAAGTATTAAGCCTAGTAATAGACATATCATTCTTCCAATGGGAAATCGTTATTTAAAATGTTTTGTAGTCCAAGACTAGGCTTAAGCCTAGGTTTAAGACTAGGCTTTTATTCCAATAGTCTTTGGAACGATTTATCATTCAAACAAAAATAGCCGTTGAGACAGACCATGCTTGGCTTTGCTGGTCTTGCTGGTCAAACAGCTTTGCTTGTGATCCAACTTGGTGAAGTTGGTTATACTGGTTATCTAGGTTGGTCTGTTTGATCGTGTTTGTAGAACAACTAAAAAACGTCATCCAAACTATGAAGAAAAACATATAGAATAAATTAATGAAACAAAAAGTTTTAAACAAACCAGAATATGTTTTATATTTTAGATTCTTCAAAGTAGAACCTCTAGCTTAGATGATCAGTTTTGCACATCTTGGCTGGATTTTCTCAGTCTTAGCTTTATGAGGTAGACTCACCTGGAATTTAGGCTTTTAGTTAACAGCTGTGCTGAACTCATCAAGAGTTAATTACTTGAATTTCTTACCTCTCAATGTGTCAGCTAAAGTAAAGTTGTGCAGAGGTAGAGTTGCAGGTATACAGTGAATAGCTCTATTTGAGTAATTTTCAAAAACTGCTCAACTAAGCAACTTCGAAAGTATCCTCAAGTCCAGTCGCAGTGCAAAAACTATCAAAAGCTTTAAGATGGAACTGGCTCTCATCAGGAACAGCCCAATGAAAGAAAGAGCAAAAGTTACGTGTGTTGCACAGGTTCTTTAGTGTTACCAGCCACAGAAACAGCAAATTAACAGCAAGTTCACAGAGTATTTTGGTTTGTTTAACACATTTAATGTACTACATGGTTTGATCTATGTTCTCCTTCAAATCAACCAGCTTAATCAGTTGAGTTAAGGGGTCGCTCATCTCTGTCTCCTAATAGCTGTAATGCTGTCTGAATTTCGACTCATCCCCACAGGACTTTGAGTCAGCGTGGTACAAAAAAGGCAAAACCCATGCCTGTGTCAACAGGTGGCCATGCTATATTATTTTGAGATATCTTGCGCATGCTAAATAGCAAAAGAGGAAGTTCCTAAGTCACCACTGTATACCACTGAGGAGGAGTATGGTACTGCTCAATACTATTTCAGTGAACCTCAACTGTGGCTCCACTGATATCATCTTGTATCGCTTCCATTTAAAAACCAGAGGTCCAAAAAAAAAAAGAAGAGCCCAGATAAAGGTAGAAAATAAATAACGAACACTGCATTTTTCAAAACCGGCCTGCAGCCAAGGTGACAGAAGTCACAAGATCGTGAAAACAGTCACATTGTTTAAATGTCTGCTTGTGTCATTTCTTGCAGTGCGTTGGAAGACACACTTCCACATGATGGGGCGGCCAACTCAGAAGCAGAGGTCACACAGGATGTTGAAACAAGCTTGTTTTTTTACACACAAGGTCGACTAAAGTCATTGTCTTTCCTTCCCTCAGTTTCAGTACCATTAAATGAAGCACCTAATCTGGTTATTTACACCTGAATCTGAGAGAGGACACCTGTGGCTCTATGAACCAGTGGGTTTAGACTAGAAGTTATAAGCACTTATAAAGGGGAATTCCACTGTTATTTTTTTTTCTTTGTGCTCTGATGAGATGTAAACAATAGCTGTGACTGAATTGGCTGTGACTATTTACAGCTCTGGAACAAATAAGAGACCACTTAAAAATAATGAGAAATATAATCAAGAGGAAGATGGATGATCACAAGCCATCAAACCAAACTGAACTGCTTGAATTTTTGCACCAGGAGTAAAGGCATAAAGTTATCCAAAAGCAGTGTGTAAGACTGGTGAAGGAGAACATGCAAAGACGCATGAAACCTCTGTTTGAAAATCAGGGTTATTCTACCACATATTGATTTCTGAACTCTTATAACTTTAGGAATATGAACTTGTTTTTTTTATTTTGTAAGGTCTAAAAGCTCTGCATCTTTTTTGTTGTTTCAGTCATTTCTCATTTTCTGCAAATAAATGCTCTAAATGACAATATTTTTATTTGGAATTTCGGACAAATGTTGTCTGAAGTTTATAGAATAAAACAACATTGTTAATTTTACTCAAACATAAACCTTTAAATATCAAAAACTGAAGTGGGCTCTCCATCTTAATACATCTGTGCTGCACATCCCAAAACACTGTGTTTGAAAGCACAGCAGCAAATTTTCTCCACTAATATAAACATAATTACATTTCATATTGTTTTCAACAGGATGGGATTCCGGCACAAGTGCCACCCAATTATATATCATTTTTTTTAAAGTATAATAGAAATGTGCTACTTACAAAAGACAGGAAAAAGAACCATATTTGTCCTCTAATATAAATAGATCACATATATTTAACATCGATTCTTAGTACATTTTTTAATATACCTGGTGTATAATAGGGATGCAGTTGTAAAATTAATTAAATATTTATAGTATTATAATTTTACTGTAAGCATATTTAAAATGAAATGTTACTTAAGTACTGTATATTTTAAATAGTTCCATTTTAGTACAGTTAAGAACACTTAAGACTACAATTTAAGAAAGACTTTTGAACTATTTTTATGCAATTAAAGTATAATAAGTATAAAAAAATGTTCAATATAATGATTAATAATGTGGCTACAAGTACACTTTAGTGCACAACAGAATAATAATGCTTAGTATCCTTTAATCTACTTTTTTTCACTAGGGTCCTCAGTTTTTGGGCATCTGCTTTACAGTTAAACAGCTGTAAATAGCAGCAAAGCCTCACCGCGTACAATATTTTAAACCACAACACCTACAGATCAGATAAGGCCAACAGAAGAGGCTTTAGGTGGCTGTGGTCATGCGTTGGAGTGGCCGCGTGCTCTGGAGGAGGCAGTAAATCAGCCTGGCGTTCAGACAGCTCCCTTCCCTCCAGCCAGTCCACGGCAGCACGCAGAGGAAAAGCGCACTTTTCGATAGCCTGTACTGTGGTTAGTGCCTGACAGAGAAGTTCAACCAGACCGAGAGGATCCAATCACAGCCCCTCTCTCTGATCTGCTTCCCATTCTGAGCCATATATATATATATATATATATATATATATATATATATATATATATATATATCACTTTTACTGGCCTGGCACCATAATTACCATAGAGACTTTTATAGTGTACAATATAAAACCATGACCTTAATCGTGAACTTCATTAACCGAATTGAATACTCTAAAATTGATCTGGTAAATTAAATACTCTAAATTGCCCAGAAAAATTAAAAACTCTAAATTAATCTGGTAAACTGGATACTCTAAATTGCCCAGAAAATTTTAAAGCTCTGCATTCATCTGACAAATTTGAATACTCTAAATTGATCTGGTGTGTATGTATAAAGTGTGTGGTACTTTTTTTTTTTTTTTTTAACCTTTATTTTCACTCGGTAAATACAATGAGGGTAACCCTCATTTTCAATGTATCCGAGCTTACATAAAGTTACAGGGTTTGAGAATGAAGTTTCAATTATAAAAACAATTAAACAATGTAAGATTTAATTAAGGAAAAATAAAATAATTCAAAATAAATGCAAATGCAAACAATACGTAAACAGGCTAAAATGTGGAGCAATAAAACAAAGAGATAAATACGTAGAATAATAACATTTAAGCACAGGAAAAAAAAAAAAACATAAAAAAAATAAAGGACTAAAATAACCACATGTCAGGAAAACCCAGGCAGAGAGACGAGGAGGCGGACACAAGTGCAGGTAGGGACAAAACGAATAATTTAATAAATATATATATATATATATATAAATAACAAACATAAACAAATAACAAAGAACACGTAATAATAAAGTAAACCAAAACGAACGAGAGGAACTAGTGAACATAAACTAAACAAACAAGAAGTACTAAATATATATATATATATATATATATATATATATATATATATATATATATATATATATATATATATATATACAAACAGGGAGTAAATAAACAAAGAAACAAGTAAACAAGAAATAAAGAAATAAACAAGAAACGGAGGTGAGAAAACTAACAAACAAACAGGGAGGCTAATAAACGAGAAACTAAACAGAGCTAATAACAAACAAACTTACTAGAGAATATAATAATAAACAGGGAATATATATACAAGGGAACAAACTAATAAACACAAGCAGGGGTATATACAAGGAACTAGGGAACACGGAAATAAACAAGAAACTAGAAATATTAAACAAGAGATGAACACAGAAACTAAGGCGCGAGGAACAGAGGCTATGAAACACAGAGAGAGACAAAACAACAGAGGAAGGTGCAAAGACCGACGGAGGACAAGTGGCACAGTGGACCTATTTAACAAACAGGAAACACACTAGAATTGGAAACACCTGGGGAAGGGGCGGAGCTACAAATGAGACAAGTGGTGGAAAGGTACTGAGACGGGAGACACAGGGGAGCGGGAGCATAGGTCACGTGGGGAAGACACACAGAGACACGAGACGAGACAAGGATGTGACACCACAATTATAAAAATGTAAATGATGGAACTAAAATAAATAATAATAATAATAATAATAATAATAATAATAATAATAATAATAAGTTAATATATATATATATATATATATATATATATATATATATATAAACATAAAATAAAGAAAAGAAATGAAATGAAATAAAATAAAATAAAATAAAATAAAAATGTAAAGGTCAAAAGTAAAAGCAGTAACAAAACAAATAAAAGATGAAATGAATAAAATAAATAAAATAAAAGGGCTAAAAGTGTGTGGTATGTATGCAAGTTTGTATGTGTGAAAATGTATGTATGACTGTGCCCAGATACAGATTGGCACTCTGTCCTGGGTAAAAGGCTGTAGTGCCGTGGACGGTTGTTTCCGGTTGAGAGTACGCTGTGCATTATTGGCTGCCGCTTCTCACCAGTTTGTGGATGAATGCTGAGTATAAATGGTTGTGTGTAAAATGTGTAAATTGTAAAGCATCCTTGGGTTTCTAGAAAGGCCATATATAAGTTAAACTTCATTCATTTTGGAAAGAAATTAGAATTAAAAGAGGTGTGTCCAAACTTTTGATGTGTGTGTTTTCTTTAAATGCACATTTCCTAATTCACAATGGCACTTGTATGTAAAAATAACTCTTATTCTTTGAATAAAAAAATGCTTTTTCATTGGAAGTATATATATATATATATAATAATTATTATATCAGCGACAAACTAGGTCAGAAATTTCTGAGGCAATATATTACAATCCTAAAACTTGAAAAAAATGTGTTTCATGATATTTCACAAAACACAGATTACTTTTTTTTTTTTTAGGTATATAGCAGATTCTTTCAGTGCTGAAAGAACACCAACCTTTTGACCAATGTACCAACTGCACATTTCATTGCAAACAGTGTAAAATTAGTTTAATTAAGTTTTATTTATAAAAAATAACAACACATTTTAAATAAAGATTATTAATATATTTTTGAATAGTAGTTTAGTCTAAGATTGCTTTTACCACAGTAAATAAAGACTGGCCATTACCTGCTGTTGTGCTCTGCCTTGTTTCTGCCTCAATTTCACATGCATGAATAAATGTAATAAATACATCACATTATCCGTTATATTAAGATAGGCAGTGAACGCAGTGTGAAAGTGAAGGCAGTGTGGATGCACTGGAAAGATTAACCGTGTCAATATATTTGATTTGACTCAAATTAATTCAAATGTCTTAGTATCGTTTTATCCTAATTTCTTGGAAGGAATCTGAATAACTAATCCAATTATGTCAAATTGCAGTAATATAAACTGTTTATAGGGCATGAATGATTGACTGGATTAATAATTATAGATCATAATTATAATAGTCATTTAAACTTAGCATCACTTGACTTGTCATGGATATCAGCTCAGTGTGTGGGTGTCTGAGCACATCTGTGTGTGTGTGTGTGTGTGTGTGTGTCACAATAAGCAGCGGTTGTGTTTGTGTAAGTGTAACGGCGGTTGGTGAGTGTGCAGGCTGCTGCTGTGGTGAGAGTGGTGAGCACTGGTCAGGATAAGGTTGGGTTGAGAAACAGTCTGAGCGGCAGATGCGCTCTCTGAGCTCCACACCAGCACAGCACTGCCAAACACTACCACACACTGATAAACACTAGCACACACCACTATACACTGCCAAACACTGATAAACACTACCACACACTGATATACACTACCGCACACTGTTAAACACTGCCTCACATACTGTCAAATACTACCACACACTGATAAACACTGCCTCATATACTATCAAACTCTGACTCACACTGATAAATACTAGCACATACTGATAAACACTACCTCACATACTGTCAAACACTAGCACACACTGATAAACACTACCTCACATACTGTCAAACACTGACTCACACTGATAAACATTGCCACACACTGATAAACACTACCTCACATACTGCCAAACACTACCACACACTGATAAACACTACCTCACATACTGTAAAACACTGCCACACACTGCTACACACTGCCACATACCCCTAAACATTCCTAAACACTGCCACACACTGCTAAACACTGCCTCACATACTGCCAAACACTGACTTACACTGATAAACACTACCACACACTGATAAACACGACCTCACATACTGTCAAGCACTGCCTCACACTGCTACACACTGCCAAACACAACTAAACACTGGTAAATACTGCCACACTGGTAAATACTGCCACACACTCTGTTTTACACTGTTAAAAAACTTCTTCACTTCTGCCATACAGTGCAATGTATTCCTAAGCACTGCCAAGCATTGCTAAACACTACCACAGACTGCTAAACACTGCCACAATCTGCCAAACATTGCTAAATACTGTCACAGACTGCTAAATACTGCCACACACTGCCACATACTGCTAAACACTGCCACAGATTTCTAAACACTGCCACAATCTGCCACACATTGCTAAACACTGCCACACACTTCTAAACACTGCCACAATCTGCCACACATTGCTAAACACTGTCACAGACTGCTAAACACTGCCACAGACTGCTAAACACTGCCACAGACTTCTAAACACTGCCATAATCTGCCACACATTGCTAAACACTGCCAAATACGGCTAAATACTGCCACATACTCCCAAACACTGCTAAACACTGCCCCACACTGCCTCACACTGTTCAACGCTGCCTCACACTGTTAAACACTGCCTCACTCTGCCACACGCTGTTAAATATTACCATACACTGCCACACACTTCTAAACACTGCCACACACACTGTGAAACACAACATAGAGAGGATCAATGAAACGAGAAAAAGAAAGACTATGGCTTAAGCCTTCAAATGGATTTTTGCGCTACTATAGTTCACTGCATAGTGACGGCCTTATTTTAGGAACCCTTGAAAAACCCATTCTAAAGAAGAGGCTTTGTTTAGCACCTTCACATTTCAGACCTTCACCTCAGACTACCTCTGCAGCCTTGCTGCTTCTGGGTGTTTGGTTAGAATGGTTATAGAAGCTACGTCACCTGACCACAGGCTCCTCCACCGGTTCTCCAGCCCTGCAGCTGGCTGTAGGTGCAGTTAGTGAAGGCTCACCTGTTGGGGGGAGAGGGCCAGGTGGGGTCCGGTCAGCCCCGGGTCGAGAAAGTGACTGGGCTCCACATCGGCGTAGCGGTGCACGCTGGACGGGTGGACCGGGGGAACACTCTGCAGCTCTGTGAAGTGGTTCTCCGACAGGTTCTCGAAGTCTCCCTGGTGGACGTGGTGCGGGTTGTACTCCCAGGTGTGATCTGGACAGAGATGAGCGAATGAAGTGTCAGCTAGTGCCATCTTACAGCCTATCAATGCAGTTGGCGAGAGATTGCTGGTAAAGCCATGGCTGGTAGTTCAGTGGTCCATTTCATTTTTGTAAGAAGAGGTGCTTATCTACACTTTTTCTGGTCAAAACCACCAGGACTACGTGTTCACGTTGTTTCCTGTTCACACCACCATTTCCTTTAGCTTATTCTTTTGAAAAAGCGCCAAACCTGCACCTGTTTTCTGCCTCTTATGACTGGAATCAAGAATCCCAGGTTCTACATCCTTCGTTAACCATTTAAATCAGTTGGGGTTCTTGGCGCAGAGTCTCAAACTGGGATTACAGCGTTTTGAATAGAGATTTTCAATCAAAAATGGAAGAATGTAGTCCAAAACTTCCACCCAAAGTGATCACAATGGTATAGGACAAAATTTTCAGTAAGGCTTTATTTTAATGGTTACCTCCTACAAAGGAGCTTCATAAGCTCATAAGCATTGAATAATGCATTTATAAAGCATTATTTTAATTAATTGAACATCTTATTCCATTTCTTGTAGCATGACTCAAGACTGTGGATAAAACAAATCACACTCTATTAATTTATCTTGCATGATTGTTGTAAATAAATATGATTAATGAGAAGGAAAACAGTTATGAATAGAAAACATGTGTTTCCTTTTTAATTTGGGCGCCATACAATTGTTCAAAGAACTTTTATATTGCATATATTGCAACTTTTATATTGTTCTATTGCAAATAAAAGCATAAGCTAGCCATTAATATCCAAATGTTGCTTTATTAAAACATTATCCAATGCTTATGAATGTGATATGAAGCCACTATGTAGGCAGCCTTCAAATAAAGTGTTTCGCAAAAATCTAATACAAGAAAAATTACCAATCCACTGTAAAAATGGCTTTTCTTTTTTTCCTCTTTATCCTCTATAAAAAGTGTTGTTATTAAGTCCAATCAGCAGTGGGATTATTCAGAATGTCAAAGAATGTCAAGGAAAAGTAATAGTGATAAAATGTATCCAAAATAGGAGCAAAAATATCAATGCAAAATTAGTGATTGTAATAGGTACTGTGTTCAGACTCCCAAATCAATTTTTTGGCATATCTGATCCTAAACAGATTGATTTTAATAATCTATATGGCAAAAAAACACACAAAATCCAATTTTTACAAATCTGGTTCCTACCACATACCACATAACCCAACACAAACAATAACCTCATCAAATGCAGAGTTTAAAAGATTTTTGGGCATCCAATAAAAGCAGCAAAATCCAAAATCTGTATTTAATCTGGCAGTCTGAACATATCCATCTGACTCACATCATTGTTTTCCTTAATATAACACATATCTGATTTTTTAGGACTGTGTGAACATGCCAAATCCATTGTTCTTAAATCAGATGTGAGTCACTTTGGCTATGTTCAGATTTCAGTCGGGGTTCTCTGGACACTAAAATCAGATTTTATAATATGACAAATTACGACCTCGTTAAATCCTGAGTTATGGAAGTGCGAAGGTTAATGAAGAGGGCCAAATGTTAAATAGTGATGTTAGTAATGATTGCATTGGGTAATTATTTATGGCAAATAAGAACATTAGACAAATCAAGTAATAAAAATGTAAAATGGTATTTTTTACACAAATAGAAGAAGATATTTTCTTGAAAGCAAAGAGTTTTGGATGAGGCTTCAGTGGTATTCAACAAAACTTCCTGACTTCCAATCCAGCAAACAGCAAGGAAACTACATGTTGCTCACTACAAACATCCCACCTCTCCCGTGACTAATGTAAATCTAATGTAAAAACAGATAGCAGATACGAACAAATTATCAACAATTTCCCAGAAATTATTTTCACTTTTTGATATATACGCTGGAACAACTCTGACCAATCAGAGGAGACGATCTGCTCGCATGGTTAATTGGTGCGCATTTTGGTGCATTTAGATTTATGCCTGTGTGAAACCAAACCAAACAGAGTGAGAAACGCTCAAACTAAACAAACTCATCAACTGAAACTGTAACACAAGTGTAAAACAGGTGTAAAAACGCTCTTATATATACTCAGCTTATTAAGTTCTGCTTCAGAAATCCTTAAAACCAACCTGAGATGTTTATAATAAAGTAAAAACCTTTCCAAAATATCCAATTTATCATGCATTCTTTATTCCAGCGCCACACATTGGCTTTATTTCTATCTCCCATCAAACATACAAGTATATACTAGTATTTTAATTGACATCACTATTATAAATATAACTGCATTTTAAATTTTTTATATTCATTTTTTTATTTGCATTTAAATGTCCACTTTAATAAAAACGTATAGCATCTTAAGAAGAACAAGTACGTTTAATTGCAGTTAATCACAGAATATTGTTGTGATTAATTGCATTTAATATAATAAAATATAATATAATTAGGGCTTTCGGCGTTAAAGCATTAACACATGCTATATCGTCAAATATACTTTTTTTTTTAATTGAGCTAAACTGCTGATTAGGTGCAGTTTAAGCTAATTTATTATCCAGAAAATATACTGCTATGAACAAACGCTGTCTCTGCTGCTCCATGCTGTTTACACACTAAAAGTGCGGTATGTGCAGCGTTCAGTGTTTGAAAGCGCAGCAGCAAAATTTGGTGCGTTTAGTTTTATGCCTGTGTGAAATCAAACCAAACAGAGGAAGAAAATGCTCTAAGTAAACAAACTCATCAACTGATCCGGACCATAGAAACTATAACCATAACTACAGGTGTAGACCACTATTATAAATATAACCGCATTTTACATGTCACATTCATTCTTTTATTTGCATTTAAATATACACTATAGTAAAAACTTATAGCATCATAAGAAGAACAAGTGAGATTACTTGCAGTTAATCACAGATTATATGTTATATGTTTTAATCAATTGAAATCTCTAAATATAATATAATATAATATTTAAAAAGGAAGGCTGCTAAATTACTAAATATTTAAACATGTGCTTGCAATCTGGGGGGGGGGGGGGGTGGTTTAGTGCTGCCTCCCTGAAATGTATATATATATATTTATGCCTCGCTGCAAATAGCATTTCTCAGCCTTTCTGAAAGTAAGTGTCGAGCGGCATCCCTTTGTTTTCACTTTTCTTTTCTAACGTCAGGCTACAGAAATTCGTGCGGCTTTCGGAACACAAACTCTACACAAACTTACACTACACTACAAAGGCGAAGGCCTGAAAAAAACTGTGGTATTGCAATTCCAGAAATGAGACAGCAGCACTACACACACTCACACAAGTCCAATCATATGACCTGTGTGCTGTGTACGGCACTACCAGCTGGCCTCGCTGGTAATACACAACCTTTTCTGTCCCTCTCTTTCTGTTTCTCTACATGGCGCTGCTTTCTATTTTTCAGAATTAGCTCTGTTTGATATTTTTTGGTGGCCTAGATAGAGTTTGTAGGCTGCAGGCCCTTGGGGATATTTGCCGTTCTACGTCTGTAGTTTTCTTGCCTGTCAAAAAGAGGCATCTGTTTCCTGCTTGGTGTCGGGTCACTTGTCTGGTTCCACTCGCTAGCTCTCCTAACACCCCCATGCTAGGTTTATTCCCAGCTGCCCTGGGTGTGATTTCGAACCGTTAGTTCATTCTACCAAAAATGTGTTAAAATGGGCCTCCGAGGGTGTCAGAATGCTAAGCTATTTTGGAGAGGCTCTTATTTATTGTGTGTGTAAAAAAAAAAAATAATAATGGATGGAGGCATTTTGAAAACAAAAGGCTTGAAAGCTAATTTTAAATATATATACTTACCTATACATTACTTTATTATATACATATAACATACAGTACTGTGCAAATTTTAAGTAAAGAAAAAGCTTAAAAGCTTCTTATCTGGGCAGTAAGTGTTTATTAGCTCAGTAAAACACTAGCAGTAAAACACTAGCAGTAAAACACTAGCAGTAAAACAATAGCAGTAAAACAATAGCAGTAAAACACTAAGTAAAACAATAGCAGTAAAACACTAAGTAAAACAATAGTAGTAAAACAATAGCAGTAAAACACTGGCAGTTAAACAATAGCAGTAAAACACAAGCAGTAAAACACTAAGTAAAACAATAGCAGTAAAACACTAAGTAAAACAATAGTAGTAAAACAATAGCAGTAAAACACTAAGTAAAACAATAGTAGTAAAACAATAGCAGTAAAACACTAACAGTAAACACTAGCAGTAAAACACTGGCAGTTAAACAATAGCAGTAAAACACAAGCAGAAAAACACTAAGTAAAACACTAGCAGTAAAACAATAGCAGTAAAACAATAGCAGTAAAACAAAGGCAGTAAAACACTAGCAGAAAACACTAGCAGAAAACACTAAGTAAAACACTAACAGTAAACACTAGCAGTAAAACACTAAGTAAAACACTAACAGTAAACACTAGCAGTAAAACAATAGCAGTAAAACAATAGCAGTAAACACTAGCAGTAAAACAATAGCAGTAAAACAATATCAGTAAACACTAGCAGTAAAACAATAGCAGTAAACACTAGCAGTAAAACACTTGCAGTAAAACAATAGCAGTAAAACAATAGCAGTAAACACTAGCAGTAAAACACTAGCAGTAAACACTAGCAGTAAACACTAGCAGTAAAACACTAGCAGTAAAACACTAACAGTAAACACTAGCAGTAAAACACTAGCAGTAAAACACTAACAGTAAACACTAGCAGTAAAACACTAGCAGTAAAACACTAGCAGTAAAACACTAACAGTAAACACTAGCAGTAAAACACTAACAGTAAACACTAGCAGTAAAACACTAAGTAAAACACTAACAGTAAACACTAGCAGTAAAACACTAGCAGTAAAACACTAACAGTAAACACTAGCAGTAAAACACTAAGTAAAACACTAACAGTAAACACTAGCAGTAAAACACTAAGTAAAACACTAACAGTAAACACTAGCAGTAAAACACTAGCAGTCATAATCTGCCATAATCTGCTCCGCCTCCACTCAATATGCATTTTTTTTTTTTCTGGAGCGTTTTGCTTGTGGCAAGAACGTGATCCGGTCTTGATCTGACCCAGCAATTAAATATTCTTTTTTCTTTATTAATTGAGCTAAACTAATGATTAGGCGCAGTTTAATCTGATATGTTATATATTATATATTATATATTATCTGATCAGGTAATATACAGCTATGAACAAATGCTGTCTCTGCTGCTCCATGCTGTTTACACACTAAGAGCACGGCATGTGCAGCGTTCAGTGTTTAAAAGCGCAGCAGCACCTTTTTAGCATTCTGTATTAAAGCAGCTTCACTCTGCACAGATATACCATGCAAGCACATCGTCTCCTCTGATTGGTCATATAGATACAATAGATACAAACAGCTAATTTACAAAAAGCAGAGTTTTTACAGCACTGTTTTCCTTAAAACATCTCCTAATCTCTCCTCATCTGAGTTTAATAGAGTTATTTCTAGTTCTCATCATATCAACACCTGGTTTGGTAAATCAAATCTTTAACATCTTACTGATGTTAAATCAGGTGAGCTGCTGACGGAACTGAACATATCATATGCTGGCTTGTCTGAGGGAATCCAGGAGAAATGTGGAACTAAACTTTGTTCTAAAGCTTGGCTCACAGGATATAACCTACTTAGGTAAAAATGAGAAATTCCTGTTACTTTTTAATGTATTATGTTTATTTGCATCTGTTTAAATCACATATAGTGCTTTTTTCAGGCAAAAACACTCAATTAGTGTACTTTTACACAGTACTGTACATATATAAAATTACATTGGGAGTTGACCCACAAGTGCAGTAAAAAACAGAGCTAATATAAAGCTAAAATAATAAAAAAAAAGCAGCTTCTTACCACTTTGGCCACTCTCTCCATCGATTATGTACGGATACTCCATCGGCGGTCGATAGATGTCCGTCTCATAGATCAGCTCTTCCGTCGGCTGCAGGGTGAAAGTGGGAAAAGATCGTTTTTGACCACTCAGAACGCAAAACACCAAAGCAAAGCCCCAAAGTTTCAATGCAGAAATATGAATGCAGTATATATTTATGAGCAGGATGAGAAACACGAGCCTCACATCTTTGTTTACAAGGGCCCAGTAATCTTTAAATTCAGAAGGTGTCTGTGACATCCAGCCAGTCCGGGTTATTTTCTATTACACACAGAAATTATAGTTCAGTAATTCAGTAATTTCTGTGAACAGTTCTTTATTTTTACATCCTTAAAAAATTATATATGTAAGGGTGCCACAAATGGTTTCTTGAGGGATGCCATAAATAAAAGAACCACTTTTGTCTTCAGAAAGTCAGTTTTTGTTATAAGAAATCTTTACAAGAGTGTGAACATGTTCTTTTTTATGATTTTTTAAAAATATTTTTTTTTATATTTAAAGCCCACATCCATTTTTTACGAACTATCCTTTTTTATTATTATTATTATTATTGTTATTATTATTATTATTATTATTTCTCAATGTAAACTAAAGTGGTTCTTTTGTGGCATTGCTTATTAAGCCCTTTGTAGCACCTTTAAAAAAAAAAAGTTTTTTTTAGTAGAAAAGATTGGATAAATGATTGGCTGTAATATGTTAGTTGATATATTAGTTGAATTTGTTACGAATGATTGATTGACATTGGTTGCTCGATAATGTTAATAACATTAGATTTTTAAGACATTTTAAGGTTGAAATTTGATTTCATTTAACAACATATACATATATACACGACAAGAGATTGATCACATCAAGTCATCTACAGTGGATGAGATCAGAATAGATCAGAAGAAATTGTATATTTTTTGACATATATGTGGAAATTAATCAAATGCAAAAAGTTGAAAAGTTACTGTTGTTTAAATGGAAAAGATTAGCAAGCAAACTATATACTTCACAACTGCAAGTACAAGTACAATACACATATACATATACATATATGGATAAGATCAGAATAGATCAGAAGAAATTTTATATTTTTTGACATATATGTGGAAATGAATCAAATGCAAAAAAAAACTTGAAAAGTTACTGTTGTTTAAATGGCAAAGATTAGCAACAAAACTATACACTGCACAACTGCAAGTACAAGTACAATACACATATACATACACATATATATTGCATTTTTAAACTGTAATTATTTAGCATTAAAATGGCTACACAGGCTTAAGGCCACTGTTAGGAACGGCTAAACCCTGTCATCACTTTGACTATAGCTAGTTCAAAACCCAATCTCATCAATTTCAAATTTCTACTGCGATAACTCAACACAACGCAACATCACACACACACACACTTCACCACGCGCTCACACACTCTTAGGAAAGATGGGGAATACTCACAGGTGGGATGATGTACCCCTCCATTCTGTACGAAGGCAACATATGGGGTCTTCTCGGCTTCGCTCTAGCTCTAGCTCTTCGCGCTAACCCTCTCAATGGCTTTCAAAACTGTCCCCGAGCCATTGCACAACTAAATTTCCTCTTACCAAATGAAACCAAAGATCTCGGACGCCGCTCGCATGCACACTCGCACACACACACACCCGCAAACACCTTATCCAGTGGGGGCCACACTGCTGCTTTCCAGGGCCCTTGAAATCAACAGAAAGCGGCTAAAGATACAGTCAGAGCAAGTAGCAAGTTAGCCTAACAGCAAGCGTGACCAAAAAGGACAGGGCTTTCTGTTTGTTACTTCTTTATTTTTGGGTATGTGTGTGTGTGTGTGTGTGAGTGTGTGTGAGAGAGAGCCTGCTGCTGGTTCCTGATTTTAGGGTGATGTCAGGTGGGGATTATAACTACTCAGTTCGAACAGACGCAGTGTGTCACCTCCCCCAATAGCCAATCAAGAGGCAGCTCAGCCAACACGCTTCTTCCTGTCCACCTCCATGCTGCCTGCCATTCGGCGAGCTTTAACGTAGGATGAAGGAATAATTGGTGCCACTTTAGAAGACTTTGGGGGTCGTCTAATTGGCCCGTTTTGCTGGCCGTCCCTAAACGGACCAATATACCCCAACATTCTCCAATGTTGGGCTGTTTTAATGGTTTAAAATGGATTTAAATGGATTTAAAGAAGTAGATTTAAAGAAGTGGATTTAAGGGTCAATTTCAGTATATATCAATATATCTTCCCTGTGTCTGCAGTATAGTTTACAGTTTACGTTTTATACAAACAATGTTATTATAATTTTTAATATTATATATTATTTATAACTTCCTATAAAAAAAGACCGAACGTTTGCTTGGTGTGCATTTTTTTATGTATTATATCTATGTGGAATCAGTAGGACCGAACAAGTATAAAAACGAAACTTTGTTTTGTACAGAAAGTCATTTTTTTTGCAAATCACATTGCCCTAGTAGGTAGAGAATAGTTTATTTTAACATTTAAAAATGATCCTTGCAATTTGGGATGAGAAGACCCCAATTAGTACAAAAACCCAGTATCTTATTTTTAATCAATCGAGAGTACTGTTGCATGCGACCACCAGATGGTACAGGCAGTGTCTCCATATAAGGACAAAGGGTTGACGTTTTAACAAATGTAGAATAATGATACAGAAATGCAGAAATGTAGTGTCCTCAAAAGAGGACAAAGGGTCTTAAGTGGTTTATTCTAATGGACAACAGCTCTCAAATAATGCTAATAGTGTTATGGGCAACAAAATATTTAAAAATAAAGAAAATACATGATGTCCATTGTGATGTATGCAGAGTCTGAAAGGGATAAATATATATATATATATACTACATTGGTATTAATATTAAAGATTTAAAAACTATGAAGGTACACATATGCAGTTAGTTACTTCACATACACCCGGCATAAAAACCTAACTCAGGATTTTTGGGATGAGTTAGAGCTCAGCATTTCTAAAACTCCTTTGAGACAGTTGTAGAACCATTCCAGGTTTTACTTAATGACTTAATTACTGACTGAGATAATCAGACAGGATGTGCAAAACTGGCCTTTGAGCAAAAGGTGCTACTTTTAAAGAAGGTGCTAAAGAATCTAAAGTATAAACATATTTTGGCTTGTTTAACTTTTTGTTTTTTTATAAGTACATATGCATTTCTTTATAGTTTATATATGTATATAAATATATACATTATTTAAAAAATGTAAAAAAAAAAAATAGTAAATGAGAAGGTATGTACTGTGTACATATGTGTTGTTTTATTGTAACTCTTTTAATTAAGTGTGGCAGAAAAAAAATTATAATATGAGGAAGTTGTTTAAAGATTTAAAGAAGTGAATTGTTTCCTATTGAGCTATTTAAACGTATGTGAAACAAATCTGGAAGATTTTGCCTGAAAGGTAAAAAAAAAACTAAGCTCATCCAAATATATCCTTCTTATATATTTAATAAAATGTGTGTCATAGCAATCTGCACAACAGGGTGGGCAATTTTAGTGAAAACTGACGTTTGATGAAAACAAGGTTGACCTGAATTGATTATAGTGAGCTTGTTTAGATTTAAAAAAATACATTTAGATTTTCTTAAATACCTTAGCTTTACCTCTTTACGCTAAGTATGGATAAGATAAAATAAAAATATTACTTAAATATTCACTATTTACTGTATACCTGTTTACAACTGATGCTCTCAAACAAATTAAGAGACAAGAAATTCAAGTAATTAACTCTTGACGAGTTCAGCACAGCTGTTAACTGAAAGCCTGAATTCCAGGTAACTCTACCTCATAAAGCTGACTGAGAAAATCCAGCAGATATGTGTAAAACTGTCTCTATCTAAGCAAGAGGAATACTTTGAAGAATCTAAAATATAAAACATATTCTGGTTTGTTTGAACACTTTCTTGCTAACTGAATAATTCCACATATATTCTTTCATAGTTTGGATGACTGTAGTATTGATCTACAATGCAGATTCAAAGTTTAGAATAATGAAAAAACACTGTATTGAAGGTGTGTCTAATCTGTGACTGAAATTTTACCTTTTAAACCTTATTTAACCTGTTAAAAGTATCTGTAGACATGGCAAAAAAGCCCACCCGCCCCCAAGTTTAAAAGAAACTCTATACAATGCTGTACAAAAAAGTGCTTCAAAATGATGGCAAACATTACATACCTACTATATATGTAAGACTGTGTTCATTCAGATTGAATACTGATCAATTTCCCGGGTGAAAAGGAAGTATATAGTTAAGAACACCGAAAGTATGATCAAATTAGGTAAAGAATACTAAAAGTAAATTTATATATTTAATATATTTTATGAAAATACAAATTAAATTAAACTTTTTCTGTATTTCCATAAAAAGTATTTTTAAGCAGTAGGCTTTAAATTATATGTTGTGTTGATAGAAAATATATGTAGTGGCATTAACCCTCCTATTATCTGTGGGGTAAATTTGACCCCATTTAGTGTTTAAAGTCTCTAAAAAAAAGGTTGACATTAGTTTTGTCATTTATATTCATTGTCTTTTCTTAATTTAATGAAGACAATTAACGAAAAACAAAATGTTTCAAATGTTTCAACTTTAATGTATTTTTTATTAAGGCTGTTTTATTGACATAAAACATAAGAAATATCTAAGAAATATTTGACACATTTTTGTGTGGTAATAATGTTAAGATCACTATGACATTCCATTTTAGAATCTTTTTCTAAATGCCCCTTTACTTTAGGCCCTGATTTAACAAAACATTACTTATAATACTTACATAATACTAATAAAACACAATAATGCCAGAACAGATTATATTTTTAAAAATAAACATAAAGTAACTGATGAGTAAACTTTGCTAACATGTTTAATGATCTGTAATTATGATATTTTTCTGAAGGTTTAAATTGCTGGGATCATATTGACCAGATAATAAATGGTGTTTGTAAATTTGAGGATAGCAGGAGGGTTAAATACTATTTTAAAGTGCACTTATTTATGTGAATAAGTACATTTAATTTATTTCTCAAATTATATATATATATAAGATAGTTTGAGCCAGTTTTTTTAGATTACGTCCAAATTTCCTGTTGAATTGACCTATAAAACTGCTTGAACAAGAATAAAATGAATTAAGTCATTGTACACTGAATAATTTTTCTTTTTGAGTTTATAAAATGTTTTGTATGACAGCAACAAAGTTATTGTAATAATATATTATTGTTAAACAAAAAAAAGAAATGGCAAAAATATACCAAATATATTAAATATTGCATTAATTGCATTAAAAAATAAAGCTCCATTTCATGCACTTATTTTCATTTCCAAAATGCACTTGTAGAATTCATTTTAAACTCTTTGTTTTGAGTTAAACTGTAGTTAGTGAACTCAGAGCTCTCTCTCTCTTGGCTGCAGACGATGAGTTATCTGAGAGATAAGGTAGTTGGTGAGACTGTCTCGTATCAGTTATAATCTTCTGGAGCAGTTTCACCAAGACAAGAAGTGACAGTAGATAGCAGGTCTATATGTAACTCTGGCTGATTTAATCAAACGGCTGTGGTAAAGATACTTAGGAAGAATGTCGTCGGTGTCAGACAAAAACCTTGTATCTCAAAAATGGCAACTTTACAGTAGAAATAGCCTTTTTTTTACACTGAAAATCACAATGAAAAGAATTGGTAGATTCTGTCAAAAAGGGGGAAAAGGCAAAAATGGAGATACATGATAAAATGCATTTAATGCAAATAATTCTGGCTAAAATAGTATAGAGGAGGATTCTCTTCAGGCCTGACTGAAGGTCTAGGACTAGGTTTAATCCCTGTCTGGAAAACTGCTTAGCAGGTTTACTTCATATCAGTTTAAAGCAAAAAATCATCTGAAGGCATGTATCACTTAGGAATTTTTGGAAAGCTTGGCAGCACTAATTAATTGTTTTATAAATGATCCTTTATAAAGCATTACTACACTACTTTATAGTAGCTGATCATCCTCTTAGGTGAATAAAACTCTAAAATATAAAAAATCTAAAAAATGCTCTGAACCAAAGAACATAATACTTTAATAATGGTCAAAAATGAGTTTTTTTTTATACTGTACATTCCATGTATAAATGTATAATTAATAGGTTATCAAACATCAAAGTCTTTCAACTGATTTAATCAAATGGCTGAGGTAAAAAATACTTAGGAAGCATATCGCCAGTCTCAGACAAAAAACCTTGTATCTCAAAAATAGCAACTTTACAGTAGATTCTCTAGTAGATTCTGTCAAAAAGAGAAAATTGGCAAAAATTGAGATACAAGGTCCTGTATAGCAAGAATCACATTGTGCAGCATACTGTACAAACTGAACTGCATTTAAATGTATTGAAAATGCCCCAGTATATTGTTTTCTCCATATCAGTTTAAAGCAGAAATTCATCTGAAAGCATTAATAACTGCCAAGCCCCCAAATGTCCTTTAGCCTTCTTATATTAAAATGTAGCCCATAGAAAATGTTGCAGACTATTGTGGTTTCTTTCATAGTAAGTGATGAATGCATGTAACGTACATTAAGTATTCACAGCACATGTAATTAATTACATTTTAATTTAACTCAAAAACGGCAACTTTACAGTAGAAATAGCCTTCTTTATGCTGGAAGTCACAATGAAAAGCACTGGTATATAGTACAGAGGAGGATTCTGTTCAGGCATGACTGAAGGTCTAGGACTAGTTTACTTCACATCAGTTTAAAGCAAAAATTCATCTGAAGGCATGTATGACTTCTAGGAATTTTTGGAAAGCTTGGCAGCACTAATGAATTGTTTTATAAATGATCCTTTATAAAGCATTGCTACACTACTTCATAGTAGCTCATCATCTTATCCTCTTAGGTAATTTAACTCTGGAAAACCTGAAAAATGGTCTGAAACGAAGAACATAATACTTTAATAATGGTCAAAAAATATTTTTTTATACTGTACATTCCATGTATAAATGTATAATTAACATTAAAATCACACATCAAACTCTTTCAACTGATTTAATCAAATGGCTGAGGTAAAAAATACTTAGGAAGCATATCGCCAGTCTCAGACAAAAAACCTTGTATCTCAAAAATAGCAACTTTACAGTAGAAATAACTAGTAGATTCTGTCAAAAAGAGTACTTTAGTCTTCTTATATTAAAATGTAGCCCATAGAAAATGTTGCAGACTATTGTGGTTTCTTTCATAGCAAGTGATGAATGCATGTAACTTACATTAAGTATTCACAGCACATGTAATTAATTACATTTTAAGAGGAGGTGATTCTGATTCTGTTCAGGCCTGACTGAAGGTCTAGGACTAGGTTTAATCCCTGTCTGGAAAACTGCCTCAGCATGTTTACTTCATATCAGTTTAAAGCAAAAAATCCATCTGCAGGTATCCTTTATAAAGCATTATTACAGTTCCTCACAGTAGCTACCTCAACTGATGTAATCAAATAGCTGTGGTAAAGATACTTAGGAAGCATATCGTCAGTGTCACCCCTTGGCCCTACTCCTTGTTTTCGAATGAAAACCTTGCCCTTGGAACAAAGTTAAAAGGACAAAGGGTGAAATAATATAAAGTTTTTACAAGCATGAACACTGCTGCAGACTGTGTGTGTGTGTGTGTGTGTGTGTGTGTGTGTGTGTGTGTGTGTGTGTGTGTGTGTGTGTGTGTGCGTGCACATGTTTTGAGGTTTTTGCATATCAAAAGTATGTCTCAGCAGGCGAGCCTGCATCACGAGCTCAGCAAATCTGATGAATGGTGAAAAACTTGTGAATGTTAAGCAACATTATAAACAAGTATAGAGAGAAATAATGCTTATGATTAAAAAATAACAACAAAAACAAACTATCTAGCAAAATCTGATCTGATCATGAGTATAAGAACAGCTGATGTTTTGATGTTTTAAATAGAAAAGTTTCTCACCACTGTCAGGCCTCTCAGAGAACCATGTAAGAACAATAATAAATAAAATATTCTACTCACACTGATTGCCCCTTTTTATTCTCTATCCTCTCGCTTCAAAACAGCAATATTTCTGTATCAACCATGTGTATACATCTCAAAAAAAATTAAAAAAAATTTAAAGAGAACACTTCAGTTTCTGAATCAGTTTCTCTGATTTTGCTATTTATATGTTTATGTTTGAGTGAAATTAATATTGTTGTTTTATTCTATAAACTACGGACAACATTTATCCCAAAAATATTCTCATTTAGAGCATTCATTTGCAGAAAATGAGTTCTTAAACCTCAAATAATACAAAGAAAACAAGTTCATATTCATAAAGTTTTAAGAGTTCATAAATCAATATTTGGTGGAATAACCCTGTTTTTTAATCACAGTTTTCATGCATCTTGGCATCATGTTCTCCTCCACCAGTCTTACACACTGCTTTTGGATAACTTTATGCTGCTTTACTCCTGGTGCAAAAATTCAAGCAGTTTAGCTTGGTTTGATGGTTTGTGATCATCCATCTTCCTCTTGATTATATTCCAGAGGTTTTCAATTTGGTAAAATGAAAGAAACTCATAATTTTTAAGTGGTTTCTTATTTTTTATTTCCAGAGCTGTACTCAGGATGTGTGATCAGATATTAAGTAAACATGCTGGTTCAGTCTTCTGGACATGGTTATGGCCTAGATCATTCTTTCCTGTCAATGAAAAATCTCTATTAAAAATTTGAATTGTCCATTGTGTACCAACCGTCTATTCCCTATTCTCATTTCCTTGGTTGCCAGGTATAGAACACAATAGCAGGCAAACACAGCATGCTGCAGCCTCATCATTCATTTAAAAAGCTCCATGACCAGAGACAAAATTAAATATGAGCAGATACTGACAATGCATTTGATAGATGGAGACAGCTTAGACCCTAGAAGGACTACAAGCCGTAGTGCTAGGCTGCTAATTTTCTCCTGAACAGATAAGCATGAGCTGGAATGGTGTTCAGTTAACAGTTCTTCTTGATGCTCTTAATGTGTTTGAGAGCATCGGTTGTAAAGTAGTGTAGAGGTAGAGATACAGGTATACAGTGAATAGTGAATGTTTGAGTAATGTTCTAATCCATATTATGGCAAGAACTACTCAACTAAATAAAGAAAAAATGACTTTAAGAAATGAAGGTCATTCAATATGAAACATTTTAATAACTTTAAAAGTATCTTCAAGTGTAGTGGAAATGATAATCAAAAACGTTGTGATGAAACTGGCTCTCATCAGGACCACTCCAGGAAAGGAAGCGTTCCCTCTGTTGCACAGGATAAATTCAGGATAAAGTTACCAGGTACCTCATTACCTTATTTTTGTTTAGTTACTACATGATTCCTTATGTGTTCCTTTATCATCTGGATGACGTCACTATTCATTTACAATGTAAGAAAAAAAATAATAAATAAAAACGCTGAATGAGAACGTGTGTCCAAACTTTTGACTGGTACTGTATATAGTTGCACATAATGCTTCAATTACACAATACAGCTCTGGACAAAAAATAGAGACCACTTAAAATAATAAAAAATGAGTTACTTTGATTTTATCATAGTGAAAACCTCTGGAATATAATCAAGAGGAAGATGGATGATCACAAGCCATCAAACCAAGCTGAACTGCTTGAATTTTTGCACCAGGAGTAAAGGCATAAAGTTATCCAAAAGCAGTGTGTAAGACTGGTGGAGGAGAACATGATGCCAAGATGCATGAAAACTGTGATTAAAAACCAGGGTTATTCCACCAAATATTAATTTCTGAACTCTTAAAACTTTATGAATATGAACTTGTTTTTCTTTTTTTATTGCATTATTTGAGGTCTGAAAGCTCTGCATATTTGTTTTTGTTATTTCAGTTATTTCTCATTTTCTGCAAATAAATGCTCTAAATGAGAATATTTTAATTTGGAATTTTGGGACAAATGTTCGTTTTTTTTTTTTTTTGTTTGTTTGTTTTTCCAGATATTTAACTACATTTATAGTGATTCTCTTTCCAGATCTCTGTAAAAAAAAAAGCAATACTCTGTACGTGATAGAAGAACAGCACTTTCCTTTACCTCAGAATAAAGGTTTTAATTGTTTTTAACTGCTATTGTACTGGTTCTTTTTCACCACATCAAGCTGTGGTCACCACAAGCTGCATTAACCACAGCTGCCTGCACAGCCGGCCGAATCTGATGACGCTCACTGTTTTCCCGGTGTATTAATACACAGTTACAGCCACTTCAGCAAGCCATTTCCCCCCCGTGTTATTTCAGGAGGACCACATGGATGAGCGGGGTTTTTTTTGCATAAACCGTACAGACTCCGCACTCGGCTTCCAGTCACAGAGATAGACACTCATCACAAAGGTGATGAGCGCTCATTTTCTTGCTATTAGTTTCGTGAATCCAGCATGTTTCTTATTCTCCTCCCCTGACAAGGAGCTTTCATTAGCATATGCTGGATGAGGCATTAGCCTATGTTTAGCCCCAGCGCCCCAGGGCCTCCTACACAGCTTTCCTCATCAGCCTGCAGCCTGGCCGTGTGTGTGTGGGGCTCTTGCTTCACGGTGCCTACTAAACAGTGCAGGAATGGCGCAATCGTGGGAAGATAGCAGCATGCGTCTTGCTTAAATGTGTGTATTCCTCACTACCGTATGTTAGCAAAGCAGCTATACTTACATCCTTGTGGCTTGTTCGTTTTTAAGTGAAACCAAATAAAAGTAAAAGCAAAAGTTACAAAAGCGTAGATACTTATTTTATAGGAAATTAACCCGCTTAAAGTTTCTGAAGCATGAGTTTAAACTTATTGCTTATATCCCTAGAGCTCCTCATTGTTAATGCTAATGAGAACTCAATGGGCGCTATCATACACCCTGCGCAAGGTGCATCACAATGCTCATTGCTATCTTACACTCAAGCTTAGATTCTCTTAAGCCCAAACCTGACCCAACCCGAGATTTTCTACCACACTGAAAAGAATGATGAGTAAAATTTACTTTAGAAAGTTTCACAAATTTCTGCATTTGTTTTTTTTTTTTTAAGTAAATTTAATTTCAGATATATTTAAGTAACTTCAACTCGGTTTCAAGACTTAAATGTTACATAGAGTAAATAAGTGAACTGAACTTTAGTCAATCCTTTCTTTTAGTAAACTTTACTTTATTTATTTTTGCTGAATCAATCCTTTCTTTTAGTAAACTTTACTTAATTTCTGTATAAACTATTACCTAATAACAATTACTTAATTTATACAATATTACTCAAATAATTTATGACATATAATATATTATAATTCCTGAAATTTAAATATGTTTAGTTAAAACACACATATTAAAAGAAAGGATTGACTGAAGTTCAGTTCCCTTATTTACTCTATGTAACATTTAAGTCTTAAATTTACTTAAATTTATCTGAAATTAAATTTACATTTAAAAAAAGCAAGTGTAGAAAGTTGCGAAACCTTTTTTTAAGTAAATTTTACTCAATTTTTTTTCAGTGCATAGACTATAAGCTCAATACAAAAAAACATTTGTTTTTAAATTATTTTAAACCATGTTAAATTCTATTAGATTAGAGGAAAGTCATTCAGCATAATTTATGTATTTTAATTTACCGATGTTTAGGCTGTGGATCATTGTTCGCATTGTTCCTGTTTTAATCTTTCAGAGATCTGTTCTTATTTAATATTTTTCTTAAATAATAGTTCTATGCTTCTTCAGTGTTGTAATGTTAATTAACATAATTCTGAACAGATTTAGCTCATTCAAACAGCCCAAAAATGTATTTTAAAAGCTCAGTTTTAACACTCTACTTACTAAAAAAATGTTGGGTGTAAATTGGGCTCGGGTTGGATATTTTGGGCCTAATCTAAGCTCTAACTTACACCCCATCAATAGTCTATTTTCATGCCTTGTACTCATGCTGTTAAATATCATCTGAGTTTATGAATAAAGCTACACTGATGAGCGTGATGGTCTGGAAGTGAGGTTTGTTCAGGTAAATTTCTGCCACGTTTCTGTCTTTGCAGCAGAAAACACAAGTGCGCCACTGACCGATTTAAACCCTGACAACAGTCAACAGTCACCCGTTTATACCTACTCACACAAACATTTACATCAACAATAAGCAGAATAAAGAATAAAATAACATTGCTGTTTCCGTAAATTACCTGCTGGCGCATCTTCACAGTGTGAACGCACAGGTCAGCATCCTCTGCTCAGATGTGCAAAGCATTGCGCTGTTAAGATACCGATGCGAAGTCAAAGCTCACCTGGCTCTTAAAGGGACGTTTTAAGCTGCGCAAGGTTTGCTTTTTGAGTCCTCATGATATCAAAAACACACCGACACGCCCTAAACCGAGATGCACAATGCACAAATGACGCCTCGTCTATAGATTGCTAAAACAGGGCATATAATGTAATAAGCATACTGTTTAAAAGCCTAAAGTTAAACACAACTTTGTAAGCCATTATTGCTCATAATCAACATTGATTTGGCAGTAAGATCTCATAAAATTTGCACATACATGACTGAACGGGAGTTTAATTCAATAGATTTGTAACATTTGCACAGATGTATCAAACATATTTAATGTTGAGTCATTGTAACATTTTAGTAACAAGTATTTGAGTTAGGTAAAGTGATCCAGACTAGTGCTGGCAGCTTCTTAGAGGAGTCCATGATTGACGTATGTTGGGAAGTAGAGGCTTTATATTACTTAGAGTTTTTCCTAAAGCATTATAACGTGCAATCGCTCCTAAAGAACAATGAGATCAAGCTGTAATTCTATTACTCTAACTAAGGTCTGTGGCCTAAAAAAAAAAGTATTTTTGCATGAATATTGCATTTTGGAACTTGCTCTGCCTCACTCTACCTCCAGCCTAGTTTTGTATAACCTCTGTTGCCGTATGAGGGTAATGCAGTTTAAGTTTGTTGTTATTCACAATGTTATTTCAGCTCTTTCTATGTGTTTATCATGAAAACTCATGATAACGAACCATGATTATGAAAAAAATATTATTTATCTTACAGCTATAATTTGAAGCAATTATTTAAAATGACATTTTGATGGATTTTAGACAATCTGAACTTTACAGAACTTAACTTCTGGACCTGCAAGGCTTGAGAAAACTGCTGGTAAACGTGATGAAACAGCCCTGAGCGTGTTCCCCCACTAAAGGGAAAAAAAGCAACAAAGAGAAAGAAACAAGAGGACTTTCACTTCTCCGTTTGAATGAACAGCTAAATAAAGAGTTTGAGCGCTTTTTTTTTTTCTTCCCAGCCAAAATGACACCAGCCCTTTCATAGAAATGGACAAGTGGATACTGGATATATATTTAAGTTAAAATTAAATCTACAGATGAGTCTTAATCAGAATACTGTCTTGTGGCCCTCAAAATTTCCAAAAAAGGACATTTTTTAATCATGTATATAACATATCAGAATGCAGAGAATTCCTATTTTCCCAGCTTTTTCCATTTATATTTACCTTTTTACTTCCTTAAGAATGGGGTATCACTCACTCTGTAGCAAAAATAGACTTATTTAATTAATTAAAAACATGATGTTTAGCCCATGATTCAAGGCCTTTGTCAGTTATACCAAAAACATTGATTTTGATTTGATTTTCGGTTGCATCTCATCCAAAAAGTTAGTTAAAGCACCTTTTTTTTTTTTGCTTTTGACACATTTGACGTTGGACATATTACTTAAGACAACGTTTTCTAGGCTACAAGAATGATGTTTGAATGACTTTTCTTAAATCTAAAATAATTTAACATGGTTTAAGAATAGAAAATAAATTCTAAACAAACATTTTTTATATTGAGCTTATAGTGCACAGTGCAAAAACACAAAAAACAGTAATGAAGTATGCATGTATATGTAAGTATATTATATATAAGTAATTATTAAAAACAGACGCCTAAGTCACAGATTATTTTCTTTCAGGTTTAGGCAGAAAATCTAAGCTCAACACCACATCACAGAAAACTGCACAAAATAAAATGTATAAAATATTCTTGTGAAGGTTAAAACTATTCTCTCTATAAATATATATTTCTACTAACGTGTTCATTCAGAGTACATCCTCTCTATAAATGCGTTATTACACATTACTGTGTTTGTATGAAATTTAAAGGCACATTAATCTGATATTGACCCAGATACCTCATAAAGCTTTGTTACAGGAATAAACGTGGAAGTAGGCTATCTATTCTTTTTTATACAAAGGATCAGACACACAAATCAATGAAAAGGGAACTACAGCACATTTTATCACTATAAACAGAGCAGCAGGTTATCAGCGTTTTGCCCAACTCTGCATTTGGCTTTGTATCTCACGGTTGCCATCGGCCTGTTTTAATCTTGCGGCTCTGTGACGGGTTTGCATGTCTGCCTTTAATATGACTTGTTGCCTCAAAACTGAAGACTCACACGCAGACCCACACGAATAAAGCAGCCCTCTCTCTGAGTATGGGAGACAAAAGCAGAAGTGGAGGACTCTCTTTCAGATTCACTTCCTGTTAGGCTGTAAGTGAATGACTTGCGAGAGTCCTTGTGCCGAGGCCGAGGCCGGAGAGCTAAACTCGCAAAGTGAAGCATGCAATGGACATGAACTTCATAGATATTTAGACAGTTTTAGCCTTAAATGTATCTTACATGTTATTAGTTTTCAGATTTAAAACATTCAAAATTAAATTAAATGTATTAAAATATCGTTTTTTCTATTTTTATAGGTATTTAACTGCTTTAACTGCACGTGAATATCTTGAAAAGTTACTTTATTTTAGTAATTCAGTTCAGAATGTGAAACTCATATATTATATAGATGTACTACACACAGAGTGATCTATTTTACACAGTGTAATCAGTATCTCCTAAAATTAAAATAGTGTATAAGATCAATTAGTTCTTTTGACAATGTGGGCAGTGTGCCAAGTCCTGCTGGAAAATGAAATCTGCATCTCCATAAAAGTTGTCAGTAGCAGAGGGAAGCATGAAGTGCTGTACGATTTTCCAGGAAAACAAAACTGCACTGACTTTAGACTTGATAATAAAACACAGTGGATCAACACCAGCAGATGACATGTTTCTCCAAACCATCACTGATCATCAGTAAATTTCACATTACATTTGGAAATCAAGCGAGCAGAGTCTGGAGGAAGAGTGGAGAGACACACAGTTCAAGCTGCTTGAGGTCTAGTGTGAAGTTTCCACCAATCAGTGATGGTTTGGAGAGACATGTCTGTCATCTGCTGGTGTTGATCCACTGTGTTTTATTATCAAGTCTAAAGTCAGTGCAGTTTCCCACAAAATCTTACAGCACTTCATGCTTTCCTCTGCTACTGACAACTTTTATGGAGATGCAGATTTCATTTTCCAGCAGTACTTGGCACACTGCCCACACTGCTTACACAAATACCAATTGGTCTTATATAATATTCTAATTGCTTTCCATTTACATACCATGCACCTTTTGCACATTTTACTTAACAGTATCTTCAGATGGATATTACACTCCCTTTACTGTACAGAACTCTCCTAAAATAAAGATGCCACAAAGGGTTTTTTTTGGAACTAGACCACAGAGAGAAACCATTCTTTTAGATTTCTTTAGGGAACCATTGTGTAAGTGAGAGTTTAAAGAAGCTTTTGAAAGTTTAACCCTTTCAGGCAGACACAGATTTCCTAGCAAGACTTTCTGATATGATCAAATTACAAACCATTTAACTACAACAGATCTGGATTGTTTTTTTTTTAGATGCAGGATCATATATAATTTCTGAGATGCTGAAAAATAGCTTTTACAGTTTGACTTTATGCTGTTTTGACAAGCTATCTCGTCTATTTTTTAAGGAAGAATTATTTGTTTTATTTCTATGCAAAACTCTGTAACATAAAAGAGTCTGTGATCTAGCATTAATCATTATTATTTTACTTGTTTTGTTTATTCACAAAATAAAACTTTACTGCTTTCTTAAATAAATAATTAAATAATTACATCTGTGATTACACATTATCATATACATACTACAATTGAAGTTTTTTTTTTTGTAACTTTAAGTTAAAAATTAAGAAATGAAACAGTGAAATTACATTCAGTAACAACTTCTAGAGAGAACATGTACAGTAAAAGTCAAATACACTGTTAAGAAAATGTCTGTAAAAAAGAACACCAGAAAACAATGTATTTTTCCACACATTTTCATGAAAACCCTGCAGAAAATGAGTATTATTATTATTATTTTTTTTACATTTAATGTATTTGACTTGAATTTAGCGTTTTTTTATTTGCCAGCTGTTTTTTTTTTTCTTTTCGATTTTGTACAGTGATTAATACAGATCAGATTACAGATCTGTGATTGTGTCTTTAGAGAAACTAAAAATAACAAACAAATAGAAACTGCCCTTTATCTGCCCTTTACAACTACAGAAATCCAAAAGGCAGACCACCGTAACCCACACAGATCACCTGACCACAAGCTGCCCTGTTTATAACAGCAGCTTCTCCAGCAGCTGCAATTCTGAAATCCCCACTAACAGCCTGTCATCAATCATATTTATACTTAGACATCCCGGTCATTTGACTGGAGTCATGTGACGTCTGCTGTTTAAATGTTACCTTCTCAGAGCGAAGTGTTACAATACGCTTCCTGTGGCTTTAATAGATGCTCGCTATATGTAGATGAGCTGAGACTCACGGTATGTATTAATGAAACACGAGGCTTCATGGATGGTTTTCACACTGTATACTGTACAGAGACACACCCACACACACATTCACACACACACACAATTACCAACACACACTCGTCATCCTGTCAGCATTTTTTTACTTAAAAAAATTTAAAATAAACTATTATAAAGAAAAAATAAAGAAAGAAATAAATTACTAATAAAGAAATAAAATATTATTTTAATACTTAATTATTTAAATATTGGTCAAGTGTTCTCTCCTCCATTAAAACCTGCGTTTACCTTAAACTTAACTGTAATTTTGATGTTGAAATAATAAGTAATCAACTTTTTTTTACCCTCTTTTACCAGTTTCCCCAGTAAAGATTGATCAAGTGTCCAAAGGCATTTTCACACCTAAAGAGTTCAGACCTTTTTTTTTGTTTTTTACCCATAATGCTGTGTGACAAACATGCAAAAAAAGTGGAGACGGATTTTAGTTTAGGATTTTCCTCAACTTCCTGTAATTGGTCTGAAAGACTAAAAACCATCTAGAAAAGTCTAGATTTGAACCATGAACTTTGATTTTGGTCTGTGTGTTTTTGTTGCAAATCATTGCCAAGTTGTGTTCTACTCTTGCTGACTTCTACTTTTACTAGAGCAATATTTTATATTGAGGATCTATACTTTAACTCAAACAGCCACATCTCAAGTCATTCTGGCCTGTAACACTTACAGAGTATACTGAGTTGCTGAGTATAATATTTGAATCAACAAGAGCTGCTTGTATCAACACTCCGGTTGCTGAGTATAATATGGAAATCGTTCCAAGCTTCATGTGCCAATAACTCGGTGTCTAAGTATAATAAGGGAAACGGCTCAAGCTGCTTGTGCCAAAACTCCGGTTGCTGAGTATAATATGGTAACTGGCCAGAGCTGCATGTGCCAACACTCAACACTCCGGTTGCTGAGTATAATATGGAAATCGTCCCAAGCTGCTTGTATCAATACTCCGTTTGCTGAGTATAATATTAAAATTGGATGCCTGTGCCAACACTCCAGTTGCTGAGTATACTATGGGAATTGTCCTGAGCTGCTTGTATTAATACTCCGTTTGCTGAGTATAATATGGGAGTTGTCCAGAGCTGCTTGTATCAACACTCGGGTTACTGAGTATTATATGTGAATCAGCCCGAGCTGCATGTGCCAACACTCTGGTTGCTGAGTATAATATGGAAATTGTCCAGAGCTGCTTGTATTAACACTCCGTTTGCTGAGTATAATATGGGAATTGGCCAGAACTGCATATGCCAATACTCCGGTTACTAAGTATAATATGACTATCCACCAAAGCCACATGTGCCAAAACTCTGGTTGCTGAGTATAATATGGTAACTGGCCAGAGATGCATGTGCCAACATTCAACACTCTGTTTGGCAAGTATAATATGGGAATTGGCCAGAGCTGCTTGTATCAATACTCTGGTTACTGAGTATTATATGGGAATCAGCCCAAGCTGCATGTGCCAACACTCTGGTTGCTAAGTATAATATGGGAATTGGCCAAAGCTGCTTGTATTAACATTCTGTTTGCAGAGTGTAATACGGAAATTGCCCACAGCTGCATGTGCCAACACTCAACACTCCGGTTGCTGAGTATAATATGGGAATCGGCCAGAGTTGCATGTGCAAACATTACAGTTACTGAGTGTAATATGGGAATCAGCCCATGTCGCTTGCGCCAATAACCCGGTGGCTGAGTAAAATATGGGAATCGGCAAGAGACACATGTGCCCAAACTCTGGTTGCTGAATATTATATGGGAATCGGCCCAAGTTGCTTGTGCTAATAACCTGGTGGGTGAGTACAATATGGGAATCAGCCCAAGCTGCATCTGCCAACACTCTGGTCGCTCATTGTAATTTAAAAACCTGCCAGAGCTACATGTGCCAATACACTGTTTGCTCTGGTAAACACTCTGGTTACTGAGTATAATATGGGAATCAGCTTGAGTCGCATGTGCCAACATTCCGGTTGCTAAGTAAAATGTGAGAATGATCATGAGCTGCAGGTGCCAACCTGTTCGGTTGGCGAGTATAATATGGGAATCATCCCACGACGCTTGTGCCAACACCCCTATTGGAGAGTACAATGCGGAAATCAGCCTAGTACACTTTTGCTTACAGTCCAAGGCCAAGTATAAACCTCATTTGGCCCAATTCTCAGCTGATGCTGCCATTTATCAGCCAAGTTCAGGTAGAGTCTTCATGCTATCAGAGATGCTTTGTGTACTTTGTCCACAGCTGCTTTATTTCATAGCTGTAGCTTCTTTATTTCAAACTTCCCTTTTGTGGAGTACCTCTGAAACACTTAGAAATCTTTACATCTTTCACAGTAATGCCCACAAACATTTTTAAAAGCACGAGAAACTGGACAAAAGGCTCTTTGATTGGGCTAGGAAGGTCCTGCACTTTAAATATGCCACCAAAAGAAGTGTGCCACCAAAAGCAGCTTTGAGGTTTCAGTAGGAAGGCCTACAGTAGCGACACTGTGCTGTTTTGTTCGCTCATGTGCTGCACTGTGGTCTGGACTGTACCACGAGGTGTCAATGCGCTTTTCACACGTGCGACTGCAGCTTGACTGTACACATACATAAATGTACAGCAGGCTCTGAGACCGGGGCGCTCGCAGAAAAACCGTCACAGCGCCCAGTGGTGGAGTTAGCACCTCTGACTTTACTCACAGTAAGCTAATTTGAGCATTTACACTCGATGACCGGTGAATAGTACTTCGTGTCGTTGGGTTCGTCTCAGTATATCAACTTATAGTGAAAATCGCATCAGCGTTATCCGTCTTATCGGTTGTTAATAAACTGCTGCTACATTTCCTCTGGTAAGTTCAGCTGAATCATGCTTTCTCAGAGAAGCGAGAAAACAACCCGCATGCTAATTTCTTTTTTTCTGACTGTTAACGCTAATAAAGGTCACAATATTTTACATAAGTCAGGATCGCCGTAATTTGATCTGAATGTTCTGAGTGTATAAGAATAATGAATAATGAATAATAATGCATTATTACTGATTGCTTGGTAGAATGAAACACTTACACATGGTGAGGGTAGTCCACCCTGCTTGAAGATCATGACCACTCAGTTTAAGAAGAAAACAGGAAACGTCGTGGTGCATTGCAAAAGGAAATATTGCGCTCCTCCTTCTCAGAGATGAGGTATTCGGCCTGAAGTTGCACCAGATTGATGTCCACACGCGTGTGTTGACATCAGTGACTGTCATAACCCCACTTTACCAACTTAGAAACCATTAAACAGCATAAACAGCACAGCACTGAAACTATGCACTTTAGTTAAAGAGTTGTTTGATCAGATGGTAAACGTAGAAAGTAGAATCTGATATTAGTAAAATTGATGCAATTAAAAATGTCCACAAATCTCTATTCACTGAAGCTATCAACTGGAGTTATATTATATCATAATTATATTAGCATATAATGGGAGTGGTTTGAAAAGCAAGCATTATAGGGCCCTATTTTAGCAATCTATAGCGCACCAGTCAATTGTGCATTACGGAGCTGGATTTAGAGCATGTTGGTGTATTTTTGGTATCACTGGTGTGTTTTTGGGCATAACATAAAATAAACCAGCGTGACCAATAAATCAGTGTGCCAGTTTCCATTCCCTTTAAGAGTCAGGTGAGCTCTGACTTTGGCGCATTCGTATCTTAACAGCGCTGTACTTTTGCGTGTCTCAGCAGAGGATATTGACCTGTGCATTCACGCTGTGAATATACACCAGCTTCTACTTTTTACTCACTTTCAGACAGCTTGCCACTGTTATAGTTGATTTAATTTTTATAACAAAAAATGTTTTAATGATTTTTGGTATGTTTTGTGAGTATTTAATTTTTTTTGTTAATTTTTAATTAGTAATTTTGGTTTGTTCAGCTGTCTTTTCCTTTTATAGTAACCTTCCTTTTATTTTTTTTCTTCATTTTTTTTACTTATTCATCTGTATTCAGCATTCTTATCATTTTGTATACCTTTGATTTTCTCACCTACCATTTTATGATTCCTGCTATATTCTTAATTTTATCTTATGTATTTTATATCTCATTTTAAAATATCTTATGTCTTATTAAAGTGCTGGGTCTATTTATATATTTATATTTTTTATTTGACAAATTCTTCCTTGTGTATTGACTCGGCTACATTGTAAATAAGGGCCACTCTCAATGTACATTACATTACATTTGGCAGACGCTTTTGTCCAAAGCGACTTACAATATAATGTACAATATAATGTACTTAGAGTTTAAAAAAAAGTTGAGTGATTGATTGATTGCTTGATTGATTGATTGAATGATTGACATACCCATCATCCATCCATCGTCTTCAGTGTCTAGCCATGTGTCATGGTGTGGGGCGCAATTTTGTACAATGCATGCATTACACACTACTTCTGTATGTGTATCTATATAAATATGACCATGAGAAACTTGTATAAGTCTAATTTATTGTTCCTGGTAACTTATTATCTTTCTTCTTATTAGCATTGCAACTCATTCTGGGTACACTTTATTTATTTATTTTTTTGCACCAATTTATTCTTATTATATCTTCAAAAAAAAAAAGTCCAATGTAACTCTGTAACTGTAGTTCATTTAAAACACATTTTTAAGCGTGTGAACACACTTTCTCAGATCCCAAAACAATGCTGCACCTGTTGGGAATGTGATGACTTTTAATGATTGGACGGAGCGAGTGGACCGGCCACAGTGGGCTCGGTTTCCTGTCTGCTGGCGTAGGGAGGTTTTGGTGGCCGCCTTCTCTTTCATAATGACATGGAGCAGGCCTCAGTACGAGTGTACGGGGGGACGTCCAGCTCTTCTCACTTCTTATTCCCAATTCCTCATTCTCCCCCACCGTAACTACACGCAGAGACATCCCGAGCAGTGTAGGCTGCAGGGAGGAACTGTTTTCAGGGAGGTTAAGCCTACTTTCAGTGGGGATATGGATGCACACACCCACCTGCCCGCCCACCCACATACACACACATACACACATACAGGTGCATCTCAAACAATTGAAATATCATTTTATTTCAGTTATTTACTTAAAAATGTAAAACTCATATATTATATAGATGTATTACACACAGAGTGATCTATTTTAAGTGTTTATTTCTTGTATAATATCTCAGAAATTCTGAATATTATATGAGATCCATTGGTACTTGTGGCAGTGTGTGCAGTTTGCCAAGTCCTGCTGGAAAATGAAATCCACATCTCCATAAAAGAAAAAACATCACTGATCATCAGTATATTTTACATTTCATTTGTAAATCAAGGGATCAGAGTCTGAAGGAAGAGTGGAGGGACACACAGTCCAAACTGCTTGAGGTCTAGTGTGAAGTTTCCACCAATCAGTGATGGTTTGGATAAAGAGACATGTCTGTCATCTGCTGGTGTTGATCCACTGTGTTTTATTATCAAGTCTAAAGTCAGTGCAGTTTTGTTTTCCCACAAAATCTTACAGCACTTCATGCTTCCCTCTGCTATTTACAACTTTTACAAAGGTGTGGATTTTATTTTCCAGCAGGATTTGGCACACTGCCCACACTGCCAAAAGTATCAATTGATTGTATATAATATTCTAATTTTCTGAGATACTGATTTTTGGGTTTTTATTGTCTGTAAGCCATAATAATCATCAACAGGAAAAAAACCCCGCCTAAAATAGATCACTCTGTGTGTAATACATCTATATATAATATATAAGTTTCACATTTTAAACTGAATTACTGAAATTAAGTAATTTTTCACTGATATTCTAATTTTTTGAGATGCACCTGTAGTAAATGCTGTACATATGTCTATACGTGACCAAACAAGATAAAGAGCTTTACTATATTTAGGGTAAAGAGAGGTACACAATCAAAGGAGAAATCTAGTGTGAAATGGACTTGCATTGTAGTGAAACATGATGACATGTATACATTTTGCACAATATTCCACCTCCTTCCTCCCCCAGTATTCCCAAATACAGCACTTTTAGCCGATGCTTCCAACAGGCTTACAATGCTAGTGATAGGGGCATAGAGTTACTCATGCAAATAAATCAGTATTTTACACCATTAACCCCTTAACAGACCAAGGCCCATATATGGGCTACAAATGTAGATGATTTAAAACCCTTTTTCCCTTCAGTAAAATAAGTTATAATATGTCCTGGAGAGTCTCCTACAAGACACTAGGAGAAGCAGTCTATTCCACTTCATAATTTTAGATCAGTAAGAGGTCTCAAGCCCAAGTTCTTAGATTTAAAAATAGCCATAGAAACTAGTCAACAGTAACTTAACAAAAGGTTCAGAGGACTTAAAAAAACCCATAAATAAATAAAAATTTAAGAAAAGCACACATAGTATGATTTGTACTCATTATATTTTTCATTGTATTTGTTTAGTATTGTATTATTATTTACAGTATTTAAAATGTTTAAAATATATATTTTCTGTTACAATAAATTAGGATTTTCAGTAATGTTTCTTATCAAACATGAAACCTGTTTATCTAATACTATATAAATAAATAAATAGAAATCTTCAAGATGTAGACGTGTAATATAAGGCAACAAAAAAGATTAAAATACTGGCATGTTAAAGGGTTAACAAACTCAAAGTAGCTCCACACTTCATTGTTAAAATGCACACACTCCCACATTGTATACAGCACAGCTCTTACACACAGCAAGATCTGCAAAATAAGTCTTTTTTTTTTTTTCATTTTTCTCTCTTTTCACTTATTTGGCAACCAAAAGTGCTTTTTTGCTATTTCTCTGACAAATAATTTTGGGTTTATTTTTAAAATCATAGCTTTCATGCATTATACTCAAAATACCAGCTTGATTAAACAGGCAAACTCATCAAATGCTAATCACAGACTTGCAAAATCAACATAAAGTACAGCAGGATTATGAGCAATAGTGTACAACTCTATATAAAAGGCTCTCTGATTCTTGGAGGATTCTTTCTATAAGCTGACCAACATATTGGTCACAGCTAAGACAGTAAATATGAATCTCAGAAATGTGTTGGTTCAAGTGAATCAGTCCTCAGAAAAGAGGAAGATATTATGTTGCTCTGAAGCGTCCGATTCCATGCTGTTCTTACTGTAACAGCTCAGAATTTGTTCCATAAGCGATTAGGGATTACCCAGAGTTTGTCATGGGAATCTACAGTATTCCTACAAGAACAGATATCCTACAACATCCTTGCTTAATTTATGGTATTTATTTTAATATTGAATTTTAATATGATTTTCTATGTCTTCTGTTAATCCACCTGCATTTATTTGCATTGGAGTATTTTTAAATATACAATATTTTTATTTTCTGTATACAACATAGAACAGAACATCTCAGAACATGACTTTAGGGTAGTGGTAGATATAGCCCTAATGTAATATCACAATATTACAGGGTATTTTTTTTTTCTATATAACAAAACCTTGATTTTTTTTAAAAAAGTGAATTTTAAGAAATAATGACTGCAACAAAATAAATATTAAAGTTTTATTTTGTATAAATAGAACATTTTCATACATTCAGTAGAAACAAAAAAAAATCTAATAAACGGTTAACTTTTTCATAAACAGTAAGCTTGAATTTGTATAAAATAATAATTAATTAGTGTAAGTAGAGTGAGGGGTCGAGCGTGGGCCTGCTGCAGTGCAATATAACTTCAAATAAATTAGCAAAATTGTTTGGTGCAATTATTCAGTGCAAATGCTTTTTAAAATATATTACTTTTATATTTGTTAATAGTCCTAAACTTTCTGTTTTTTAACCTTTTTCTTTGGGCGCTGTCAGGGTTGGGCTCAAGAAAATGGTCCGTAATGTAGGCGTTGATTTTTAAATTTATCGTCTATTTTTATTTTTATTTAAAGCTATGACGTAATAATCACAATATAGCAAAGTAACAAAGCAAACTGTGTTAGCACAAGTGCACAAGTTAAAATGTTATAATTACGCAGCTCTGGGGCTCATGCACATGTAAGCTTCTGCACTTGACTGTGCTGTGCATAGCCTATTGCTGTATTTTGTGTTTTTGCACATAAACTATAAGCTTGATATAAAAAAGTCAGTTTGTTTAGAAAGTATTTTATATATTTTTAAACCATGGTAAATTGTATTAGATTTACCAGTGTTAAGGCCTGTGGATTTTTTTGGGCCCACTTTCTAATCATGTTTTTTTTTTTTTTTTTTGTATAATTTTATTTCTGATTTTTTTTCCCATTTTCTCCTAATTTGGTTATCCAATGGTCCCACCCCTTTGTGCATCTCCATCGCCGGTTTCACCTGCGACACTTGGAGGATGCGGACGAGCACACGCCTCTTCCTACGTGTGAAGTCAGTCACCCTTTTTTTCGAGCTGCTGCTGATGAATCATTGCCTGAGCAGCTAGCGCGCTCGGAGGAAAGCACAGCGGCTAGGTTCCGATTCATCCGCTCACAGACGCCTCGTGCCGCCCAGCGCCACTTTTAAGCGTGATGGGGAGAGAGCGCCATCTACCGACCCGGAGGGAGCAGAGCCAATTTTGCTCCCTCTGAACAACGGCAGCTGATGGATGGCAAAGCTACATGAGCGGGGGTTCGAACCTGCGACCTCCCGCTCATAGTGACAGCATACTCTCAACCGGAAACCACCATGCACCAAGAGGGCACTACAAACTTACCTACCACACACATACACATAAGAGAGTATTCAATTTTTCTAGGTATTTTAGTGTATCCAGATTACCTGATCTGGACTGTGGGAGGAAGTCGGCGTCCCCAGAGGAAACCCACACAGACACTGGGATAACATGGAAACTCCACCCAGACAGGGACTTGAACCCAAGACTCCAGTGTTGGGAGTCAAATGTGCTAACCACTGAGCCACTGTGCCAAAAGCTGCCCTATAATGTTACTGAGCAGTGCAACACAGAAGAAGCATAGGCCTATAGCTTAAGAAAACTTTTTGTTTCATTTAGCGTGCTGTGCATTTCTCACTAAATGTGCCTGTACTGCCTGATTTCAGCCCCCAAAAATTCTTATTGCGCACATAGTGTGATTTGTTACTTTGCTATATTGTAAATATCATGGTATAACTTTAAATAAAGTAAAAAAAATAGCAGGCCTAAATCACAGACCATTCTTTCGAGCCTGAACCAACAGGGCAAACGGAAAGTGTTAAAAAATCTCTTCCTAAATTCGTGTTGAGCACAAAGGGTCAGGTTGGATTATTTGGGCCCGATCTAAACTCTAAAACGTACAAACTGCTTCCTGACATTTACTCAGCTCATCATATTGTCCTAATGTCCAAAAATTGACCATAAGCCCTGAAGCGATGATAACTCAAAGGGCAGATTTCACTCAGCAATCGCTGCAAACACACACAACACACACAAAGGTGAGCTGTTTTATCTTCTGCGGTGCTCCTACAGGGCCTTATCTCGGTGGCGTGTGTTTGCAGAATCAGCCACATCAAAGGTGTGTCATCGCCAAGGCGAGCATGCGTGTGTGTTTGTCTGTGGTGAAAATTTCAGTACTTGTGTGTGTGTGTGTGTGTTGGGGGTGGTGGGGTGGCTGACCTAAGCCGGGCTACAGGTTTTTTATCTTAACAAAGCACACTTCCTGTAAGGCCCAATGCTTCCTGCCCAGGTCCAGCAATAGTGGTCACATCTGCTCCAACAGACACCGAGACCAGCTTAGACCAGACCATGTCCACAGAGTATGAGGGGGTGGGGGGTTGAGGGCGTGTTGAGAGGGTGTTGAGGGGGTCTGCATGGAGATTTATACTCATTAAAATGAAATGAGTGTTGATGTGACACCTTCAAAACTGACCTAGCAGCTACTACAGGGACAAGACAAGCTGTGTGTGTGCATTTGCACACTGGTGTAACTTTAAGTAGCTCAATGCATTTAATGTAAGAATGTGTCCACAAATATTTAGATATACAGTGTAAATCATACACTACCACATCTTCTCATTCAATGTGTTTTATTCTTTTTTTATGATTTTAACATTGTAAATTTAATTTTAAAGACTATATTAAAGCTATACAGGAACACATGCAGAATTATTCTTTAAACAAACATAAAAAGAATACTTTTGTTAAACAAAACAGAATCTGTTTACTTTAAATTCTTCTAAATAAGCAGCACATTGATTTTTGAGGACAGATCTGCACACTCTTGGTTGAATTTTAATCTCAGTGTCTTCATTAGGGAGAGTCACCTGGAATAGTTTTCTCAGCGTCTTGAAGGAAGGAGTTCCTGGAGGTGCTGAACAATAGTTGCTGCTTTTCCTTCACGCTGTGAAGCTCCAGCTCATCCCAATTAAATCACCTCAAATCGCCATCTTAGTTCATCAGGTTTAGATCAGGGGATTAATGTGGAGGACTAACACTTTTTTATTACTGTTTACTACATAATTCCATTTGTGTCCCTTAATTGTTTTGATGTCTTTAATATTAATCTGCAATGTAGAAAATTATGGAGGACCAAAACTGCCAAAATGAAAAATAATAATAACTAATAAAAAATAATAAAAATAAATAAATAAATAAATAAAAACGTATGTAAATCACTTAATAAAAGTAATATAGTGATTAAAATGGCAAAAAAAATATTTCTACTGGACTCTTCTACTCATATCAGCTTCTCTATCTGTCAGATAAATAAATCAGAAATGAATGAATGCAAAAATAAATAAGTCTGCAAATAAATTCATGCAGAAATAAATAAAAAGTTATGTAAATAAATAAACAAATTAATGAAAACAAAAATTAAACAATGTTTATAAAGAACCCCATAAATAAAACAATTTTAAGATACTTATTTTTATATTAATTATAATTATTCTTAACCATTTTAATCACTAAATTACTTTTATTAAGTGATTTACTTAAATTGTTATGTATGTATTTATTTTCAACAAACAAAGAAATAAAGAAAAACATTAAAAGACTGATACTGTATATAAAATATATCCTCCCATGCGGTTCTGAGAGGTGCAGTACAGTTATTTTCTATGCAGCGTGAAGATGAGTTGATAGCATCTGTTCAGTGATCAGTATAGGGGTCAGTGCTGCCTTAGCTCCTTATATGTATTTATATGTATATGTATGTATATCTAATAAACAGATCAGAGGGTGACTAAGATTCGCATGCTCTGCACTTTGCTCGCTCATTTTGTATGGTGCACAGAGGTAGCATGACATATAACCACAGCATGCGCACACACACACACACACACACACACACACGTCCCAAACTCCAGCTCCGGTCCTGTGGCCCCACAGCTCCAAAGCTGTTCCTCTTTCTATATGCATTGCTTAAGTCAGGCCAGGATGACTCACAGATACAAAGTGGTGTTTTGTTCATCTGGAGCTGCTCGGAGTGTCTTAACTCCATCTCAGTCACTACCTAGACATGGAGACTTGTCACTAGTGCACAAATTAGATCAAACACACTGAGTCAGACTCAGACTCAACCTTCCATCACTGTGAGTCAACATGTAAAACACCAAGAATACGTCTTTCCTGTATTTCTTTTTTGTCATATTAAAAAAAATAATTCATTCTAGACTGGTATAGAATTTATTTAAAATTAAGTTTAAACAGATAACTGTGAAAGTTGCAGTTTATTCTATATATTGCAGAACATTGTCCCTTTAAGGTAGTTAATACTGTCTGTAGTGTGTTAATAAACCCTATTAGTCCCTGCAACCATCAAAATGTATATCATGTGTTTCCTTAATTCTTGTGTATTCTTGCACTTAATGCAGATCGGGACCTGTTGCTCTTCAGAATAGACATTTATCGGCCAATTAAAGAGCATATTAACCCCGCCCACTGCACACAGAAAAAAATAGCCCTATCCGGAGGGGATTAGTTTCTCAGGGGGATGTCTATGAAAAATATTTCACACTTCTACTCAGTGATAAAACTCTTGCACCCAGACTGCAATTAAAAAAACAGGAGCACCAGTGAGTTTTTTTTTTTAGGCTTTCTTGGTCACATGACATCACATTCAGTAGCTCCTCCATATCCACTCGCAGTTGTGTTTTTTATGTGGATCTCCATGGAAACGTGCCCCCAAAGTGTAATTACAGTGTGTGTCAGTGGACATATAGCTATTTTACTAAACGCAAGGGGACAAAACTCCTAAATTTTAGTCTGGACGGGTCTTGTTGGTGTCACAGTGCTGTTAGCCAATCAGAGGCGATATGTTTGCATGTATGAATATTCATGAGCAAGAGTCGAAGTCCTATCGTTTTTCCCTCACCCCTCCTCCACGGGACTAAAGGAGCGTTATACCGGATCACCAGAGAACGTTTTTTTTTTTTTTCACAAAAAAAAACAGCTCACATGGCATTCATTTATTCTAGAGACCACAACTAGACATTTTAAAATGACTGGAAAAAATGATGGAATGGGACCTTTGTGAAATAGTTATCTGTAATGAGAAACCTTTTGGCAAACATTAACAGTGACAGAGTGCAAAGGAAAGCCATTTCAGGTCAACTTGCCTTTGAAAATGTAACTATCCAATACAACAGATGAGAAAATCTAATCTAATATATTCCATATACTTTATTTTTTTGTGCACCTTTTAGGAAGTTTCATGGACATTATCTAATGAATAACTGCTAGCTTCATTGCATGAACGTTTGCACGCACAGGCTAACTGTATTGTTTGATGGATGTAAAAAAATAGTAAAATGAAGAGTCTGACCGACTCTGCTTAAGGAGGAAGTGAAAGGGTTTGCACTGTGACATTATTACCACTTGTAACTGGTCAGAACTTGATATGTATATTTTTTACCAGTGACTCTTCATCCACTGATAAAACTCACGGAATGAACTTTAAACGGTATTTTTATCATCATATCTGTTGCCATGATCATTAAGAGCTTGCTTGGTTTGCTTGTCTTCTAGCTTTGCCTCTGCAGACAGCTGGACGATTCTGGTATTATAGTATCTATGGTGACCCTTGTAAAAGAAAAGTATATTTTTAAAAGTATACTTAACATGGAAAAGTACATACTTTTATCATTCAAATTAATATGTACTTAAATACATACTAAATGTACTATTTTGAAACAACCTATGGCAACTAAAGTACAATTCAATTGTAATTATACCACAGTTAATTCCGACCCTGCAATGTGATTGGCTGAGAGGCATTCTATAAGTGCCATTATCAGCCGGTAATGCGCTTTAACCATAGCTCTCCATGTATTACTCCACCACATACAGGTAACCTAGCAACAATACAGCGCTTACAAGCCAACAGATCATATTTTCTCATTCCCTTTAACTCAAAATCTTTCAATAAACAGCGATAATGGAACTGTAGTATAATCACAATAATACCACAATACACTCGAGGTTCGTACTATAATGTGCAATATTGGCACTGCTGTGCTGCAGTCATATTGTTTAATTAAGCTTTAATTAAACACAACGTAAAAGCATTACATTATGCTTTTGAGTACTTTTTTTTAATCTACTTAAGTGCAAACTTAAGTAGATGTAAGTATGTGTTTTTTAAACATCAGTTTTAATACACTTGAAGTATATTGAAAATGTAATACGTTGGGTATTGATGCATATATTGTGTACACCTTAATGACACTGGAAAGAAAACTACACTAAAGTGCACTTTAAGCAGTATTTAATGCCATTACATATATTATCTATTAACACAACGTTTAATTCAAAGCATATTGCTTAAAAATACATTTTATGGAAATAAAGAAAAAGTATATTTACTGTGTATTTTCATAAAATATATGAAATAAAAAATGCACTTTTAATATTCTTTACCTAATTTAAACATACTTTTAATGTTCTTAAGTACACTTCTTTTTCACAAGGGGATACTTGTTCTGTTTCAAAAATACATTGGATTTTTCCTTGATATTTTATTATGACAGAGTGGACAGCTTAGGCTTTGCCTACATGAGAAATGTGAGATACACATCTCTGGAAAAAAAAATAAGAGACCACTTAAAAATTATGAGTTTCTTTGATTTTACCAAATTGAAATCCTCTGGAATATAATCAAGAGGAAGATGGATGATCACAAGCCATCAAACCAAACTGAACTGCTTAAATTTTTGCACCAGGAGTAAAGGCATAAAGTTATCCAAAAGCAGTGTGTAAGACTGGTGGAGGAGAACATGATGCCAAGACGCATAAAAACTGTGATTAAAAACCACCAGGGTTATTCCACCAAAACTCTTAAAGCTTTATGAATACGAACTTGTTTTCTTTGCATTATTTGATTTCTGCATATAAATGCTCTAAATGACAATATTTTTAATTTGGAATTTGGGAGAAATGTTGTCTGTAGTTTATAGAATAAAACAACTATGTTCATTTTATTCAAACATATACCTTTAAATAGCAAAATCAGAGAAACTGATTCAGAAATGAAATGGTCTCTTAATTTTTCCCAGAGCTGTATATGAGCCAATATAATAAAAGGTAGAAAATGTGGAAAACAACAACCAAATCTAAATTAAAAATTGTATTGTTCCACAGTTTTATTTGCAATTTAAACAAATTTAAACAACTCCAGCCTTAACTAAAGAAGCCTTGAATAATTGTGCTTCCGGGTATTTCCCAGGTGATAAGCTTAACTCAATAGAGCACAAAGCCTTTTTTTTTATTTAACTGAAGTAAAACTGGGCTCTGTTTGGTTAAAACGTATTTTAATTTCAACTCAAAATTGCAAAATGCAGAGAAATCAGAAGCTCCAAAGATGTAAAAAGAGTTAACTCATAAACCTGGAACTGAGCTTCACATCTGGCCTTAACTATTCTCAGACAACAGAGGCATCGAGTGGCCAAGAGAAGAATTACAACATAAAAATCCTCAGCTGATATGAAAATGGACTTTGATTTTTCGTTTTGCTCTTAATTTTCTTGTTACTAAGAAATTGATATTATAATATGATTTTATGCTGATACATTCCCTAGATGGTCATTAAAAATATGAAAAATTCAACGGTAATACAGTTTTGTGTTTAATGAATTTAATGGATATTTCTAAATAATCAAGAGTTTTTACAATGATTTTATAAGCTTAAAAACTATGACAGAAGAACCTACGACAATTTCTCTATCTCTGTTGGGCATCTCTATATTATTTGTCCAATAAAATAATCAGTATGCTATCTGCAGACTCAAGCATCATCAGCATGTTGGCAACAACACGCAGGCAGTTGGCGATGGTTGGTGATGATGCACATTGTAGACTGAGAGGATTGATCTCTGGTATTTATGGCTCCTTTAAGAGCGTACTGGGATTGACAAAGCACTGTTTACTGACATTCTTTCTCCCTAATGAAGAATCCAGATGTTTTATGAATCTGAGGAAAGTATTTTATAAGCACTGGTCCTCTGACCTGCACTGACTGTTCTGCCTGTTCAGTACTATCTTATCCAAAGCTATTAGTGCATCAAAAATATTTGTAAACTAAACTGAATTGCAGTATTTCTCATTCACAACAGATTAATAAGGAAAATATAATTTCTGCTATCTTATCTTCATTATTAGCTCATCAGCTGCATTCCAGATAACATGCTCATGTTGGGCCTGTGTGAGTGGCCCGACTTGGTGCCAGATCCATGTTTAATCCACATATAGAGGCTCAACAGGGTCAGTAATTGAACCAGAAGGGGTTTAAAGCTCACAGTGAAGGTGGGCTTAATACATATAGTGAGTTTTTGGGGTGCTGAGCACCCGATGAACCTAGACTTTGTTAACAAGGAAAAAAATGATGGACTTTCCATATGGTCCCAGGAGGAGTGAAAGTGTCATATCAGAAGAAATACCTTAATAAACTGTTATGCACAGGTGTTATATTACTTTTATTTTGATCATTTTTTCAGCAGATAAGAAGATAAAACCATTAGACGTAAATAAAGTAAAAAAAAAAAATCATCAAAAACTCCTAGCACAGCTGCATATGTCATTATCTTGTCTAATTTACAATGCCTGGCCAAAAAAAGTTGCCACCTGGATTTAGGAGTTAACTAGTAAATGTAAATAATCTGGGGTTGCTGCAGTTGGTCTGCAGGTTTAGGTTCAGCAACAGTATGTGCTGAAACAATGAGGTCAGCTGACTACCTGAATATACTGAATATAGACCAGGTTATTCCATCAATGGATTTTTTCCTTCCCTGATGGCACTAGCATATTCAAAGATGATAATGCCAGGATTCACTGGGGACAGAGTATTATTTAACCACCTATGACGCAACAGGTAGCTTCTCTTACTCTAAAATAGCTAATGCTGATTTAGGCTTCAGCAAGTGCTGTTTGTGGAGCATCGTATTTACACAGCGAGCACCCCTGAATAAAGGCTGGTCACACCCATGCATGTAACACTGTTACATAATCAAAATACACAAATTCAGTAAGTGTAATCTGTTACAGTTACAGTGAAAAATGATGTAACAGGTTAAAAATAGAAAGATTACCAGCAAGGGTTACATTACAGTTTAAAAAGAACACTTGGTAATACCTTTATTTTATAATTGAGTAAGTGAGTTTGGACTTTGTTGCTGAAGATATAATTCATGATTTCAGCCCTATCTGATAATTTATGCTACAGATTAATTCCAATGCAAATCAGCCAAAAAACATGGAATAAAATAACTTTAGTTTTGACCATCTTTTAATATTAACATTAAAATGTATTTTTCCATTTTGGAGATTAAGTTCTGTTCCAGCACTGAATATGATGTAAAGTTCTTTTATGGTCTTTGAGACTGCACTTGAGGATACTTTCAAATTTCTTTCTCTACCTCTTCACCACTTTACAACTGATGCTCTCAAACACATTAAGAGAGAAGAAATTCAAGTAATTAACTCTTGATGAGTTCAGCACAGCTGTTAACTGAAAGCCTGAATTTCAGGTGACTCTAACCTATAAATCTGACTGAGAAAATCCAGCCAAGATGTGCAAAACTGAAGAATCTAAACAAGAGGTGCTACTTTGATTTGTAGTTTTTTTTTTATGGAGAAAATGTTTACATAACGAAAACCCCCTGAATTTAAGGAGTGTCCAAACTTGTGTCTGGTACTGTATTTGTATAATAAATTATATAAATACTTTTCATAGTTTTGATTAATAATACAATTATTTTCAAGCCTAAACATATTGCAAAGCATTTTCGCATTGTTTTCGTCTATTACTGATTTCTCATTAACATTAAGTCATTTGCATAAAGTTCTGGAAAAACTTCAGTTTCTGAATCAGTTTCTCTAATTTTGCTTTTTATAGGTATATGTTTGAGTAAAATAAACATTGTTCAGACATTTCCAAATAAAAATATTGTCATTTAGAGCATTTATATGTAGAAACGAGAAATAACAAAAAAAGATGCAGAGCTTTCAGACCTCAAATAATGCAAAGAAAACAAGTTCATATTCCTAAAGTTTTAAGAGTTCAGAAATCAATATTTGGTGGAATAACCCTGGTTCTTAGTCACAGTTTTTATGCATCTTGGCATCATGTTCTCCTCCACCAGTCTTACACACTGCTTTTGGATACCTTTATGCCTTTACTCCTGGTGCAAAAATTCAAGCAGTTTAGCTTGATTTGATGGTTTGTGATTATCCATCTTCCTCTTGATTATATTCCAGAGGTTTTCATTTTTAAGTGGTCTCTTTTTTCCAGAGCTGTATATTTTTCTTCATATTTCTTCTCTGTTGCTTATAATAAAAATAATAAATACATATAAAATATATAACCGCTAGGTAACACAGAGAAAATGGTACAAATTATAATCATACAGTCAGTAATTAAAACTGTATAATAGTCCAGTTTATTCAACGGGCTCCGGAAACAGATCCAGCGGGCTGCTCCGCCCCCCTACGCCGTGTGAAAGGCTCTTCCGCTGGGTGAGACGTGGCGGCTCGGCGGGCTGAGCCAGAGATCCAGACAGCGCAGCTCTCTCCCCCCGCGCAGCAGCAGCTACAGCACTGCCTGCGTCCAGCTCAGCAGCGCCCTACACGTAGCTGCAGCTGGATGGCAGGGACCAGCCGGAGTGAACACTGTAAGGTAGGTGAGAGATTTTAATCAAAAGCTTAATTAAAAGCTTTTACTTGCTGTAAAATATCCTGCAACTTTCTTCACGGTGGGTTAGGTCGTTCTCTGGATAACTAGCGCTTTCTTTTTAACGGATTTACTGAGTTTACTACAGTGGTGAAGAACCGGTGTTCTGTCGAATTGTGCTACCAAGCTAAACTGTGCTTCCCTAGTGTAGCTAGCTAGGTTATATATTTAAATATTAAAATGTAACCTATAAGTTACCTTTTACTAACATTTACATGGTCAACTTAACAGAGGATAAACATTTGTTTTATTTGACTCTTGCGCACAAATATGTTCTCAGTAACAAAATAAAAGAACTGCTATATAAAATCTTGCATAGATGCTACCCAGTTTATACTATTTTGAGTGATTTTACATAGCTAGCTATAAATGTAATGCGTGTTTTCTGTAAAAGAGCCACATAGTACATTAGCAGCCTTTTTTATTGTATATTTTCTTGCTCTATTTGGATTAAACTTTTTCATAGACTTGAAGAGAAGGTTAGGCAAGGAAATTTTCCTCAAAGTCCAATATATATTGTATGTCTTTGATGACCCTTCATTTGACCACAGTGAGAGTTTTTTGTTGTTGTAAGTTCAGGTACATATTGTTCGCTAGTTACATTTATTAAAAATATACCCTATTATTATAAACATTTAAATTTTATTTGAATCCCACTTTTTTTGTTTGTGTTTTTTTGTTATATTTGTGATGTTGCTTGTATATGCTATGCTGATTTTAACCTAGTATTGTATTTATTTTATTATGTTGGATTGTGTAATATATAAAAAAACAAATTAACAAAAAAGAATGCTTTTTAATTATTTATTTTCTCTTGTGTATTGACAGTTTATGTGATGAGTACAGGTTGTTTAAACGCACAAACAAAATAAATAGAGGAAAAAAACGGGATTATTAAATAAAAATAATAATAATGAATGTAGCGTTAGCTAGGTCCGCGCATGCTCAGTGTCGTAGGGCAGCACGGATCAGCGTGTAGCGTAACTCGACAGAGCACCGGAGAGTAGCTAATGCTAATCCAGAAAATGTAGATATTTAATGCAGAAATAGACATGCAGCGTGTTTATACTAGAATTTTTGCTATCTAGCTGAACTAGAGAGCTATATAACTGTGTGACCTTCAGTAGAAGACTGTTTGGCAGGTATTTAAGCTAATAAGGTAAAGTATTTAAAGTCTGCTGGCTACTTTAGCAGCTCTCTGGATCAGAGGAATTTCTAGCTGCAGCCTCCAGTATGGAGTTTTTCTGGCATGTTCCTCACGTACCGCTCGTCTCCAGTGTCTTAGCTACTTCAGCTAGATGTTAAGATGTGAAATAGTTTGTTTATTAGACTGAAATTGACTTAACTAAGCGATTGTTAATTGCTTTTTAATATCAGATATTATCCTAGAAGCTGTGATTTATTTTGGAGTTTTGCTAATCTCGCTAGCTTATCTAGTTACCTAGGTTACAAGGAATTTGGGCAGTAATGTTACCCAAATATGTTAGCTTATGCTTAGCTATATGTTTTCAGTTGTTTATTTAAATTTTGTAAAGCTTAAAAACGTTAATCTGTTTAAAACTGCTGAATAGCTATAGAATGAATGTAGTCATGAATGATGTAGTTTAAGTAGAAAGAGACCACTTCAGTTTCTGAATCAGTTTCTCTGATTTTGCTATTTATAGGTTTACGTTTGAGTAGTTAAAATGAACATTTTGTGTTTTATTCTATAAACTACAGACAACATTTCTTCCAAATTCCAAATAAAATATTGTCATTTAGAGCATTTATTTTGCAGAAAATGAGAAATGGCTGAAATAACAAAAAAGATGCAGAGCTTTTAGACCTCAAATAATGCAAAGAAAGCCAGTTTACATTCATAAAGAGATCAGAAATCAGTATTTGGTGGAATAACCCTGGTTTTTAATCACAGTTTTCATGCAAACTGGCATGTTCTCCTCCACCAGTCTTACACACTGCTTTTGGATAACTTAATGCCACTCCTGGTACAAAAATCTGAGCAGTTCAGCTTGGTTTAATGGCTTGTGATCATCCCTCTTCCTCTTGATTATATTCCAAAGGTTTTCAATTTGGTGAAATCAAAGTAACTCATCATTTTTAAGTGGTCTATTTTTTCCCAGAGCGGTGTTTGTATATTTTCAGTTGTTTATTTGTATTTTGTAAATGTTTAAAGCTCTGTATTTTTTTAATATGGTTGTTGTATGTTAAGGTTGTGTTAAACTGCTGAATAGCTATAGCCATGAATGATCTAGGTTAGCTTAACCTGCTAACAAGTTAAATAAGCCATATGTGCCCAAATGTTTAGTGGTTTAGTAGGTTAACTAATATTTTATTCATTAAGCCCAATAAATGCCCAAGAAAAAGCTGGTCATGTAAGTAGCTAGAAGTCTGTATTGCATAAACATTATTTTGTACAATATTTTAAAAGTTTTTTTTTCTGTACATGGATTAAGCCTAGTATTGTACTGTAAATGAGCTATAAGCGCCATTAAAAAAAATAATCTGTGTAGAACAGGGCCCAGCTTTATCCCAGAGAAGCAAAGCTGCAAAGTGTATTTACATTTGATTGTGTTTGCTCTTTGAAATATATGTTTCATATTAACCATCTGTGGCATGAATTTTATTTTATGTGTATGAAAACAATCAAGCACTGCTTAAAAAAAAGAAAATATGTAATTTATTTTAATTAAATATTGGTTAAAACATTGGACATTAAACATGTCTTGACCCGTTTTAACTATATTTGAGGTATTCAACAAATTATATATGTTACATTTGCATGCACATACTGTCTAAACCAGGGGTGTCTTATGTCTTATCAGCAAAGCTTTTCATTCTAAACGACAAGCAGCACACCTGATTCCACTCGTTTAATCAACCGAACCAGTCAGTCCTAAAACTTGCAGCCACACCAGCCCTTTGTGAGCCATTGCTTTTGTCCATGGACCCCATGCTCTGAATGTTTAAGTGTAGCTTGATTTCAACACACCTGATCCAGATAATTGCACTAATTAGCAAGCCATTCTTAAGATAAATTCAGTGTTCTTTAAAGTAAGAAAACTGTGTAGTAAACCACTGGTCTAATGCAGTGTTCCATTTACCTTGGATGGAGCTGAAAAGGATGTCACACCCAGGTCCAGCCAAAAATATACCTTTGACACTTTTAATATATTTTAGTATTTATTGTTAGCATTGTCCCAGATTAGAACTGTTGGATGTAACAGTCGATAAAGATGCATTATTGTCTGTTCTGCACATCCAGGCTTAATGAAAACATGTCTGCACATAGAAATTTGACAGTACTATGTTCATAATTGATTTCAATAAGATTTTTTTAAATTTTATTTAATATTATATATATTTTTTTTACACACTTCAGTCTTGAATTGTGACCTTGTGCTTGGTGAGGCTTTCCCAAGTTTCCAAGTAGGAAATCCGACTTGTGGGTTTGTTGTTCCAGTGGAATTTTCCTACTTGGAAATTCTGACGTGAGTTTAAGTGGAGTTCAGCATCAGCAGTGGTTCAAAAATAAAGATACTTAAAGATGGTTCTTTGCAAGATGCCACAAATACTGCAGATTATTGGTGGACACATGTATATGTAAAAAAAAAAAAAACTGTGTAAAACCTTAAACTAACCAATCTTTTTTCATACCATTTTTGTGTGTGAAGATTCTTTTCTGCCTTGCAGCTCCATACATGTTGCTCACAAGTGCTCTTCAGAGGTCTGGCCTTATGAGCACCGGACCCGGGAGGCCCATCTGGGCACTGGCCGTGCTCCTGGTTAGCGCTGCCCTGCTTGCCCTCACCTCCACCTCGTCCTCCAGTGGGAAGAACGTGGCTCAGACGGCATTGGCTCATGCTGCAGCTGCTGCAGCTGGATCAGCATCCTGGTGTGCTGAGGAGGTCCTGGGCCTCCAAAGCCTGACCAAGATGTTTTCCAGAGAGAGTGTCGATGTTTGGTTCTGTTCGCTTGTGGGGTCCGTTGCTGTGGGCCTTAGTGGAATCTTCCCCCTCCTGGTGATCCCTTTTGAGGCTGGAGCAGCCCTGAAAACAGAGGGTAAGTCCTACCTTGGTTTCCTGTTTTTGTTGGCCTGTTTTGTAATTGTCTAGTATATGGTTCTTAATCATGGGTGTCTAGCAGGACAACACCACATACAATCAAGGTTTTGTGGTTTTCTTAGTCTTGCATATTCGTTGCATCATGTGTTGCACAGAACCTGCAGTAGGGAATCTTCTATATGGGAGTCAAGAATTGGAGTAGTTGAGATCTTGTTAGCACTTTCTATTCTAGAGTGCTGGATTCCTACAGAGTTTGGTGGATTTCTTACTGGAAATCCCTTTAGTGCAAGATGCTTACTAGGTTTAGTTGGAGTGCTGTAGCAGGGAAATCAGTTAATTTTTGACCCTGTTTATACCTGATTATTTTTCTTGGCCTTAGCCGGAGTGGATCTATGTTTTTTCTTAGTAAGGAACCATCAAGGGGCCACAATATAATCAAAGAGGGGCCAAATATTATTTCACCAGTCACACCACATGTTCAAATACTTATAATATAATTTAAAAAGCTTGCACAGTAAAATCTGTGGAGTTATAATAAAAATAAATTCTGCAATCCAAATTTTAACAGTCAAAAGTGTAAGTTGCAAATTCAAAACTATTCAAAAAATGAATAAAATATACACACTATATAAATTGATTGCTTGGGTTTATTGTTATTTATTGCATTTATTTAAAAAATGATTTGCTATCGGGTTTTGCCAGTCTTTGCTTTCATTTTTGCCTTTTTGTGGATGTTCAGTAGATTTTTGTGAATTTTCTTTGGACAGGGGCTCTTCAGGTTGCCAGTCAGATTTTAGCTGGGGCCGATACCCTTGTGGCCCCACCCCTAGAACCTCCCAGTACAACCAAGCAAAAATTAATTTCCTATTAATTTTCTTTTTTCTCAGGAACATTTTTGTTGTGACTTTTTTTGTGCAGTTTACACACAAGTGAACTTTAGTTCCTTTAAGAGCTGTTTACAGGATGTAGGTCAAGAAACAGAAACTGAAAGTTTACCTTGGTGGTGGTGTTGACAAACTTCATGCATGGAGTGATTTTGGCCTGTGGCCAGTTGCAGCTGCTGATGGTAAATTCAGCAGGGAACAAGACTGATTTACTAGTTTTGTGTTGTACAGTTCTTACCTCAGTTTTAGGCAATCAGTCCAGTGTTTCTCTCTCACACACACAGTATTAATTTAATCAGTGGAGACTTGCATAAAAACATGAAGACATGTCTTTTAACAGTTGGTTTCATTTACTTAAAGCTTGTTCAACTCCAAATTTTACTCAGATTAGATTTGGCCCTCTTGACTGTTACCATTATTAAAAACAGGCTATGTAATATGAATGAATCTGTTCCTAAAACTCTCATCTGTTTACTGATAAAGTTCTGCCCTTCGACAGTTAGAGAAATACAGCTTGCCGGTTATGTGCTGTTGCTCTTGTGTGGAGACCTGCATATGTTCAGTTGCCATAACAAGCTGTTATGTGCGATATTGAGGCAAACACTACAAACTATCGTTTTTTTTTTTTGTTTTTTTGTTTTTTCTCCTCTCTCCCGTCCCCCGTTTTTTTGTGCAGTCTCTTTCCGTTCATAGAGATCAGAGCCTGGTCTTGTGTGATGACTGGAAACAACTGCCTGGTGGTGTTCCAATAATGACCACTAAGTGAGCAAACTTTCCACATGGGGCGTTGGCCTCCATTACCCACAGAACTTAGCAAAGGCAAAATCCAGTGTGATGACCAGATCAGTTTGGATTTGCATGTCTGAACATCACAAACCTGTCTATGTAGATTGCTATGGTAACAACCTTAGCATTAGTAAGTACAGAGGCAAGCTGTTGCTCTGGATTAGATTAGGTTGTTAGTGACTCAAAAGACACACGGAAATCCAATCTGTGCATTCAGAGTATCCAGACTGAGACACATCTGAACAATTCTGATTCTAATTGCATTTTTAATCATCTCTAAATGTGGTTTGGATTCAGTTTGCAAAAAAAATATTTCATGTGGTTTCTGGTGGTCCAGACTATTAAAAAATAGATGGCTGGCTATAATTTTAAACATGGCCTTAGACGCTGGCATGATGTCCAGCGCCAGGCTTGTGGTAACTTGTGGGGCACAGGCTGAAATAAAAAAATAAAAAAATTATGTGGCATGTAGTTGACGTCCTTGAGCAACTATTTCCACACCTGTTAAGGCTTGCCCAAGTCTCTGACTGTGGTTGATGAGTCCATAAGTAGGATTTATTAATGACTTGCCCCAACAGTTGAACAGGTATGCTCTCCGAAATTGATTTGTGTTTAGTTGTGTTTTTATTATTATTATTATTATTATTATTATTATTATTATTATTATTATTATTATTATTATTAAAATCATTATTTTAATATAGGTGTTGTATGGAGTGCTTTTTCTATAATGCTTTTGGGAAGTAGAATAATGTCCTTTTCAAGGAATACAGAAATAGTTCACCAGTCTGGTTCCACTGAGGAAGATGTGAGTCAAGTGGAATGTCTGATTCCAGGTTTGACCCTCTAAAGCTGGACTCTGTGGGTATAGTGGTTAAGGCCCTGCTAATTATGGCACGTTGGGTGTGCCCTGCTCTGTAGAGGATAAAAGATGCTTTAGCTGTAAGTTGTGGATTTGCTTCTAATGCTGTGGTCAAAAAAAGATTAACTGGGTACTTATAGGTTGTACGGCTGCAACTAATGACTACCAGTATTTTAGTAGTTAGTATTTTTCTTTATATTAGTCTTTTTATTGTACTTCCTATTGGTAAGACTCTCCATCCAATGAATGTTTTACTGCACATTAACAGCTAAACTGTTAGGACCCTAGACCAATTTTGTAGTATATGTTGATGGCTGATGTTTCTGCATTAATCCAATCCTAAACTAAGTGTATTATAGGAAACATTCACACGTGCCTGATGTCATTTTCAGAAGACTTTAACCACCCCTACTTTTTTTTAACCTTTTTTTTTTTTTTCTCAGTTTTTTGCGATGAGAGAATAAGGATATCTAAAATAAATTTTGGATTATATTATATTTTCTGCTATAAGTTGACAAATAAACTGTAGCACATTTTTCAAATATATTGTTCTTGTCATTTTTAAGAATCTGTCTATTTTGAGATAGTATCTCTGAATAATGAGATGGCATCTTGCAGTCTTTTTGGGCATCTTTAAATAATGACCTAGTATCTTAAAATAAGGAGATAGCATTTTAAGAGATCATCACAAACTAACGTATTTATATCTACAAATAAAAAGAGAGCCTCTCATACTAAGGAGATGCCAATTTATTTAATAAGAGACAGATACCTGCTGGATTATTATTATTATTATTATTTTTTTTTTTTTTATAAGAAAAAGAATACATTGTTTTAGCCTTTTTGTGTTTCTTCACACCTACACACTCTATTCCAAACATGGTACTTTTATTACTTTATTGAACAAATAGCGGTTCTTTTATGGCATCAATAAAGTATCCCTTTTTTTAGCACCTTTATTTTAAGATAATTGTCAGTCTAAAACTACAAGATCTAGAGATGTTGATTAGGAGACATCTATAATAATCTGTAATTGCTTTAATTTAAAACAATTATTTAAAGGACAGTTTTTTTTATTGAAGCATGGCCATGTAGGAGCACCATGGAATCAACTAAACATGTAGTGTTTTCTGGAACTAAGCTCTTCCTCAGGATTTAATAAAGTGTGCTGATTGGTGGTAGAGCTCCCGTATTTTGGTTGGTTGGTTGTCTGTTTATGACCAGTTAAGGAGACCAAGGTAAGGAGATTTATAAGAGTCCTAATACTAATGGTTAAAGCTCATGGTAACTGTGACTCACGCTCTTTCTGTAGATGGTCGTCAGAAGCTGAAGAAACTGCTGAGCTTTGCGATTGGTGGACTTCTCGGCGATGTGTTTCTTCACCTCCTCCCCGAGGCCTGGGCTCATACGTGCAGCAGTGGTAAGACATGCTGTCCTCTCTATTTTCATTGTTGTTCTTTTTTTTATCCATTCATCCTTCTCACCTGTCTCTTTTCATTCAGCTCTTTTATTCTCTGTTTCCCATATGCTTTATTCTGCTGCCCTGCTTTTCCTCCACCCTCTACACGGTTTTGAAATTCATCCGTTTACCCACCTGCTCTTTCATGTTTCATTCTCCTGGGTCTCTGTTGACACTTTACCCTGTTTCTGTTGCTGTCCATTTACTCCTGAAAGGCTTTATTTATAGAGTGTTTGCTATTAGAACCAAGTCATATATAATGTTATATTTAAAATGTGTTGGTTGGTCGTTTTTAAAGACTTATTGGACAATATAAACGTATAACGCATTGCTAATATTAAGACCAATTAAAATTAAGGTTTACTTGGGGGGAAAAAGGGATTTATTGTAAATGAGCCGATATGCTACATTTTTCCAAGATCTTATTTTAATTCCAATGTCTAAATATTGTTATTGATTAAAGGTTTACTGTTTTTTTTTAATAATATTTAAATGTTATTTTGCTGTTAAAACATCTTAAAACATAACACAAACATTTATTGCAGTTTCTATATATAGAATATATAAAATATATATTTTTATATGGGTTATCTGTGTATTGAAGCCCATTTCTGGGTCCTAAAATTTAAACCAAATTAAAAAATAAAAATTGTTTCTCATTACATAAGTTGCCATCTCCATAGTTTGAGATGCTATTTCATTGAGATTCTATCTCATTATTTAAGACACTAGGTCATTATTTTAAGATGGTAAAATTATTGCAAGATGCTTTAAGAATATATCTCATTGTTTTAAAATACTATCTCAAAATAAAGACATAGATTCTTAAACATTAGAGAGAGATTAATATATTACAAAAAATGTGCTACAGTTGTCTACTTATGACAGAAAATTTTATATAATCCAAATTTTATTTTTGATATAGCAAAAATTATATATTTTTACATGTACAAAGTCGTTAGTTTAAGATGCTTTCTCATATTTTAAGGTACTAGGTCATTATTTTAAAATGCTATCTCATCATGCTGAGATACAATGTAGGTATTTTAAAATACTAAGTCAGCAAAAAACTTTATATTAAAATGATGAGAGCAATATACGTGAGAATGTGCTACAGTTTGTCAGTTTATGACAGAAAATAAAATATAATCCAGAATTTATTTTTGATATCTTCACTATGGTGCATATCGATATCAACTAATTGGGAAGAGCACACAGCCCTAGGTGCCAATACATATTTTGACACGTACGGACAGTTTTCCAGACAGGGATTACGTCTAATCCTGAACTCCAAGCCATTCTGTATTAAAGGATCTCCACTGACTGAGAGAAACGAGTCCAGGACTAGCCTTAATCCCTGTCTGGGACATTAAACCATAGTGTATGAATACAAAAGCTCTAAATAATGACTGTTAAATAAAAATATTTTAAGTAATGAAAGGCAATCTATATAAAAAATGCTCTGAAACATTTTAAGCATCCAAATGGTTCTGTTAGTAATGCTGCTATCCTGGTTATTGTTAATTTATTTGCCCAGGTCTTTTAATCATGATGTAGAGAACTTTTGTTTACTTTTTATTGGACTTCTATTCTTTCTTATGTATTGATCAGAATGTAAAATTTAAGTTCTGAGTTCTTATCATCGTTTAATGCATCTCTCTTTGCTGTGCATCATGTTCACACAGGTAGCAGATAACCTAATGTATCTGGCACATGGGTTAATGTAGATCCCATCTCATGTCAGCTGTAATATATATGTTCCGTCTTTGTCTGATGTGTTTCTAGATGGGAGCCAGAAGCACTACCGTACCCAGGGACTGTGGGTGGTTATAGGTCTGCTGTTCTTCCTGATGATAGAGAAGATGTTTCCTGATGATGACAAAGCTTCAGAGAGCAGGACCATGAACCGTTCAAGCAACGTGAGTCTTAAATTTACATCTAAAACATTTAGCTAATGTTTTTATACAGGGCAAATTAGAGTAGTGCATGTTTGGGTGGTAACCTGAGAAGATTTTTAGCCACAGGCATTTCAGATATGTTCAGAGATTTGTTTTCGTAAATCAGGTCTGTGGAGATGACTATCCGCAATGTTATTTGTTAGTGATCAGATGATCGAATTTGGGTGTCTGATTTCATGCGTTTTCTCTCATTATAGATCCAAATAGGTCAATTATATTTAAGTGAATATCTATATTAGCAATTGAATCAGTTAGAAATTGTAATACAACAGCCAAACTAAAGGGAGAGAGTCAGAAGGTAACATAGACATGGAGGCACCATGAAACACTGGCATCCACCCACTCCACCGTCCACAAACCAGAGTGATCCTGTGCAGTGGGTTGTAGTGAACAGTAGGGGTGGGCGATATGGCCCTAAAATAATATCACGATATTTGATGGTATTTTCGCAATAACGATATAAATTAATGAGGTTTTTTTTTTTTTTTTTTTAAGAATACACTACTGCAACACAATGAAAAATTTATTTTATTATTGCATACGATTTGTGCCACATCCCTACCTGAGCTATTAAAAACTACAAGAATTTAATCTGATTTGTAATAGAAGTCAATGATCCAGAATGTCATGATACTTTTAATAAAGATATAATGGTAAACGAAAACAGTGTGAATTTTTCTTTTGCTAAAAACAGTAAAAAAAAAAAAAAAAAAAAAAAAAAGTAGTACCCTGATGTGATAAGAGGTGGAAGAAATGGCTCGATATTGTTAGGGTATAATATCGTTCAAAAAAATATTAAGATATAAGATGAGGTCTCTCAAATACTCAGGAGTGAGCCCATGTAGGGCATTGTGTTAACAGGATGTTACCTAAAATACTAAATATCAGACTGGGGCTGGCTGTCTAAACATAGCATAAAACTCCTCATGTGTCTCTGGTTAGTCAGACTGATTCCTGTGGCAAGTACATATTTTTTATATATATATATATATTATACACTTATACAGCTCTGGAAAAAATAAGAGACCACTTAAAAGAATGAGTTTCTTTGATTTCACCAAGTTGAAAACCTCTGGAATATAATCAAGAGGTAGATGGATGATTACAAGCCATCAAACCAAACTGAACTGCTTGAAATTTTTCACCAGGAGTGCAGACATAAAGTTAGACTGGTGGAGGAGAACATGTCAAAATGTATTAAAACTGTGATTACAAACCAGGTTTATTCCTCCAAATATTGACTTCTGAACTCTTAAAACTTTATAAATACGAACTTGTTTCTTTGCATTATTTGAGGTCTGAAAGTTCTGCATCTTTTTTTGTTATTTCAGTAATTTCTCATTTTCTGTAAATAAATGCTCTAAATGACAATATTTTTATTTGGAATTTGGGAGAAATGTTGTCCGTAGTTTATAGAATAAAACAACAATGTTTGTTTTACTCAGACATATATCTATAAATAACAAAATCAGAGAAACTAATTCAGAAACTGAAGTGGTCTCTTATTTTTATTTTTTGTTCAGAGCTGTATTTATCTAGAGGCAAATGATATGGATATACAAAGCATGCCCTTTGATTACCATTCAAATAATTAATAAATAAACTCTATTTTGCCACCCATGCAGCTTTCATAATAGTAAGCATTTCCCTTTGCTTCATTCTGTTCATTCAGAGAATCTTGGCCGTCATAACCAAAATAGGTTGCTAGCTCTACTGTCTGCTTATCAGTCCATCTGTTAGTTTATCCGTTCATCAAACCAGAACCAGTGCAGTTGTATGTGTGTGGTCTAAATTCAATAATTTACCCATGCAATGTCCCCATTGCATTGATTTAGTTATATATATATATATATATATATATATATATATATATATATATATATATATATATATATATATATATATATATATATATATATGTATATATATATATATATATATATATATATGTATATATGTATATGTAGATTCTCACTGAAGGCATCAAAACTATAAATGTGGAGTTATGTAAAAAAAAAAAAAATAAATATATATATATATATATATATATATATATATATATATATATATATATATATATATATATTATACTTTCTTCAAAATAGCCACTCTTTGCTCTGATTACTGCTTTGCACACTCTTGGCATCATTCTCTCAATGAGCTTCAAGAGGTGGCCACCTGAAATGGTTTTCCAACAGTCTTGAAGGAAGGAGTTCCCAGAGGTGTTTAGCAGCACTTGTTGCCCCTCTGTCTTCTTCACTCTGTGCTCCAGCTCACCCCAAACCATCTGGATTGGGTTCAGGTCCGGTGACTGCGGAGGCGGGGTCATTTTTTTGTTAAGTACATAAAACTCCACATGTGTTCATTCATAGTTTTGATGCCTTCAGTCATGGAAATAAAGAATAAAGAAAGCACATTGAATGAGAAGGCGTGTCCAAACTTTTGGCCTGTACTGTTTATTCCAAAATAAACAAGGGATATCATGATATTTTTCCCAGTAATAACATTAATATCATGATGGATGTGATACTGTGATTCTGTGATACTAAATATATCCCCAGACAATTATTTATAATGCATCACAACATCTGTGTTACCAAAGAGGATAAATGTAGTCTAAATGCAGCACACATCACATTGAATGGACTGTGCTGTGTGTTGCAATATTTGCACTGAAGTTTCATTACTGGGCCTCACGGTGGCACCATACCTGTGCAGAGAATCACAGTAACAGTCTCTGAATGCTTGCCAGTATTTTTGTGTTCAGGTCTGAGAAGAGTAGGCCTGTTGCAGTTCTACTTTAATTACTGCATAATATATGGGGATTATTTCAGTTCATTTTCTGTGTTCAGTAATACCCATGTGTTTACCTACTAAATACGGTACTTTATTCCAAATAAGGGCCGACTTGAGCCATATTGCAGGGTTTCCTCTAAAGTTGCTGCTGAGGTAAATTTAGGAATTAAACTGTACTCCCGAAGTAAGTGCGTGACTAAAGTAGCACTGTTGAAGTGTATTCATTAGTAGTGCTACTAGCGATGCTTCTTTAAAGCTTTGTTTATTGTGTTTATTGGGGGTTAATAAATATGTGAAAATGTGTAAATTATATTTTTATAATTTCTTTTTTTTTTTTTTTGGGAAAAGCGAGACAAATAACATTTTAGGCTGTTTAATTTATTCAGTGGTGAAAAGATTAATTAAAACCTGTGAAATATAAAATTTTCTACCACATTTTGGACCACCTTCAGATCAGCACTGTCTCAAAGCATCAACTGAAAACACTACAGCCTTGTGAAAAAGTGTGTGTGTATGTGTGTAACACTGATTTGTCAGCTGTGTTAATCTTCAATGCAGAGTGAGAGCAAGGTGGATTGAATAACACTCCAGGTGTTTCTGTGGGGCTCGTGTAAGCGTGTGTCGTTGATGTTCAGGACTGAGGGGTTATTTGTAGCATCCACAACCGCAGCAAACCCTTCCTTGTTGTAAAAGGCCACAGAGAACTGCTTTTAAGGTGTCTTGCTTTCAGGATGTTGCATAAGACCTGGGTCAATACTCACCTTGCTCCGTATCTCCTGTAGTGTAGTAAATGGGAGCTGAAAGCGCTGGGCTTTTAGCTGCAGATAGCTCTTGTTGTGCTCCAGCAGCTTGTTTGTATCTGGCTGTGTGTCGAGTATGCCGGGCATGTTTTTAGTGGAGAGCTTCTATGTTTGGGCTGCAGGTCCAGACTGGACATATCATTTCTCAACAACCAGACAACCTCTCAGTTTTGCACTCCTACACTGTTTCACTCTGACTTTCCCTGTGCTTCTTCTCCTGCTGTTTTCTCCATGCACCTTTTCCTGCTGTTTTGTTGCACAGAGATGCCTTTTTCCAGTTTGCGTTGGTCCAAGTATTATACAGCTGAATTGTAATTGCCATACCACCTGCTGTAGTATAGAAGAATTTGGGCAACATCCCTCATTTGTGATTCATTCTGATTTACTGCTTTGATAAAAAGAGCCTATTATTGGTTGTCTTGGTCATTAGATCTGACTTGTATGAATTGTTTAAACTAGGTAAGTATACCAAACAATTGTAAATATATTTAAGTCACATTGCATGTCCCCCCCCCCCCCCCCCCCCCCCCATACTGGAGGCAGGCCCCCACTGTCTGTCTTCCAGCTAAAGGATAATAGGAGAATATCATTAGCCTAGCCTACTGCAGAGGTGTCTTCACACTTGTTGATGCTTCCTTGATGCTTCCTTTGGGTGACTTTGTGTTATCATATTTTTTTTGCATTATAAAGCGAACGTTAAAATTCTTGAATTTTCACAACACTAGTCAGTGCACCTTATAATCCTTAGGTATGAATTTTACCAGTCAAGTATTAAGGAGCAGTAAAACCACTCTGCTCAAGTAAAGAGTTATACAGGAGTTTAAGTTTAGTTCTCCAGCCCCCGCAAGACCTGCTGAATTAGAAGGAAAACATGCTGACACCCCTGTTCCTTAATAGTGTTGCATAATGCGCCTTAATCCGGTGTAATTTATGTATGAAAAAAGATGTTTATTGATAGTGTGCCTTATAATCTGTTACACCTTATAGTGCGAAAAATACAGTGCTTTAGAGGTTTCTTATTACTGATTAGCTGACTTCTTTTGGCCTATTTAGCCTCACTTTTTCTTATTTATGTCTTTCAAGATAGCAGTTGTATTTAGCTTCATAAGGTTTTCACTTTTTGTCAGGATGTGTTTCAGATTTGGGGGTGTAAATATAATAAGTAAAAATATTTGGTCACAGGTAGGGGGTTTTATACCTCTATTTTAATTTTTTTTTTCTTTTGCAAGGACAGTAGTGATCTGTAACTTCAGTTTACTGGAATTGCATTATTAAATTATACAACGATGAAAAACATTTTTGCTGTTAAATATTCAGTGTTGTACTGACTGAACGATTAAAACATTTGCGATTTTAATATCTTGAAAATTAGACATTTATTTTTGTTGCTTGTAACTTTAATTTTTAAGATATTTTACTGTGTATCTTGTTTGGTCTGGAAATACAGACTCTTTTCATTTGATCCAAACCACAGCAGCAAATGTGAAAGGTGCTGCATACAACGGTGTGAACCAAAAGGCCAAATTGAGGCTGACTCAAAGAGGGGATCTCTGTCTGGTGTGAAAACACCCTAATTGTCTTTGGTTCTCTTTGTAGAAAGACATTTGTGTTTTTCTAGTATGTCCTCATCCTCTGTCATATAAAGTCACCTATAGATCAGTGCAGTATTTGCAAGGACTGATGCAAATTTTGGAATATCCTTATTGGTCTGTATTAATGACAACTGATCCATCAGTCTAGATCTAATTATTGCCTATTTTTTCTGTTCTGGATCTTTTGTTTTTTCTAAAGCCAGTTTCTGGAGCACAGAAGCCATATGTGCCCGTTTTGAGACCTGGGAGGTAGATTGACATCCTGGGCTGGGTGTGATGGAGGCTATAAATAGAGTCTAACAGGAAGCAGCTGCAACCAGCCCTTCACCAGCAGACAGAAAGGCCAGTGAACTGTAGTTGGCGGTGCAGTTCAGCAGACACAGCTGAGGGAGCAGAGCCGCAGAAGGAGGAAGCATCTAATTCTGCTCCTTCAGACAGCCAGAGAATTCCACAGCGGCTCAGATTCTCAGAGAGAAGTTGGCGAGGTCAGACAAGCACAGCAAACCTCGGTCATGCTTTAATTCCAGACTCAAAACATTCACACCCTCGTGTTAACCAATCAGAATCCAGTTCTTTAGTATGTTTGAACAGGTTTACAAGATCATTCTCAGTAAAAGTTAATAAAACACTAATGTAGCATAAATACAGTTAATGTTAAACACAATATGTACTATAACAGCTATAATGTAAAATGTTAATTGCAGTCAAAATTCAAAACACTGGAGGAAAGCTTCTTTCCAGAAGTTTGTGCGGGTTGCCAGATCAAGCCAATATAGAGTCAAAACCTTGACATTTGTTCATGTTTCCTCAGCGGACAGTTTGGGAATGCCCATGCTTTTTGAAAGTTAAGGTGGTATCTTTTGAGCGAGTCTGAACACTGACCAACATGCTCATGGCAAGGCAACATGTCCCACAAGTCAGTGCTGTGTCCTGTTGCTTCCATAATTATCAATGCGATATACATATATGCAGTTCTGGAAAAAAATAAGAGACCACTTAATGATTTCCCTTGATTTTACCAAATTGAAAATAAGGAATATAATCAAGAGGAAGATGGATGATCACAAGCCATCAAACCAAGCTGAACTGCTTGACTTTTTGCACTAGGAGTAAAGGCATAACGTTTTCCAAAAGCAGTGTGTAAGACTGGTGGAGGAGAACATGATTCCAAGATGCAAGAAAACTGTGATTAAAAACCAGGGTTATTCCACCAAATATTGATTTCTGAACTTTATGAATATGAACTTCTTTTTTGCATATGTCTGAAAGCTCTGCATCTTTTCTTGTTCTTTCAGCCATTTCTCATTTTCTGCAAATAAATGCTCAAAATGACAATATTTTTATTTGGAATTTGGGAGGAATGCTGTCCGTAGTTTATAGAATAAAACAACAATGTTCATTTTACTCAAACATATACCTATAAATAGCAAAATCAGGGTCTCTTAATTATTTATTTTTCAATACCTCCTGAGAAAAAACTGGTTTCAAATAATATAAAAGATTGAATAATACATCAGGTATATTAAAACTTATTAAACTAGATACAGATAATCTTAAGTCCGTGGATTTTAAAGTGTCGGCCAATTATTGACCCAAACAGACATTATTCCAACAGCATTGTGCAGCCTCTGTGTTGAGGAGTCTAATGGTCTAAGGGAAGAAACTGTTGCAGAGCCTTAGTAGTGGAGGCTAGATGCTCTGGTATCTTCTGCCAGATGGAATCAGTGAGAGAAGTCTGTGTGAGGGGATAAGTGTAGCAGATGATCTTCTCCGATGTCTGCTTAGTTCACTGTCTGTGGTAGGGTCTTGTGATCTGTAAGATGTTGCAGTTTTCAAAGCAGACGGTAATTCAGCTGTTTAAGATGATCTCTACAGTGCTGTTGTAGGTCATGGTGAGGATGGGAGGTGGAAGGTGGGTGTTCCTCAGTTTCTGCAGGAAGTAGAGGCTCTGCTGGGTTTTCTTGTCTATTTAGTTGGTGCTGAGGGACCAGGTGAGGTTCTCTGCAATGTGAATACTAATGTGGTTGTGGTGTGTCAATAGAAAGAGCAAGAAACTGTTGTTGTGTTTGTCACTGACCTCTAGTTGACCCCTGAATGACTGAAACCGAAAGCCGTTAGATGTTCAGGCTGGAGTTTGATGGGTCTAATTGAAAAAGGATAATTCTTGCATTCTTAAGCATGAGGTCTGGTCTTGATTGAGTTGTTAAAGCCTAGGGAGGATGAATATATTAAGGATAGGGTCCGCCCTCTGGCCCAGAATAAAAGAATAACATTAAATTCATCAAAGAATCAGAGGATACGTTGGACGTGTCTGACGTGGCACGTGTTTCCTTTATCCTGCCCTAGATTTCAGCAGTGTGTTTGATTTTTAATGCAGGAGGGAAGCACTTGTCTTCCTGCCTTATGATGGCTGGCAATCTCTCTTTCATTCTTTCTTTCTTTCTTTCTCATTTCACCTCGTTTTTTTCTGTATAAATGTCATAGCAGTTGCTCATTTCTTCTTTACCTGTCAATATTTATGTTATTTCTTCTTTTTTCCTCCACAGTCCTCGTCTGCAGATCTCCGAAACGACTATTTAACGTCTACTCAAACGAATGGCATCTTCTCTAACAACAATTCCGATTCCAAGCCAAAAGCTGAGATCAGCGCTCTCCCTGGGACGGAGAAGATCAAGGTGAGATGGAACATGCGGTTAATGGTGACTAATACAGTACGACTGCCAAATATTTAATCAGGCAAAAGTTTTTGGAGGGAACATTGGGATTTTCACATGACCTTTAGTGGGGAGAAAAGCAGTGCTTCAATTATTGAAAGGCGTTTTTGTTTTACTGGGTTTTTCAATTCAATTTACAATTCAAGTTTTGGGCTGTACTTATTAACATATTTAAGATGTTTTAACTTTAAACATATGTCCTTTTATCAAGTAGACCAGTAACAATAACTGGATCTCAATAATATCTTGTCCCAGAAATAATTGCAATAAAGAATACATGATTGTTATTGGAGAACTATTAACATAGATGGAGTACAACCAAATTATTTGGCATTTCCAAAACAAAACCAACAGCAATACAATAAAATACAAAATAATAAAAATGTATAAAAAAGTGTATAAATATAAAATGTAAAATAAAAGGTATATAATATGTAAATCATCTGGATAAAATATAATAATATAAATGTGAGACACAGTTCTGAAAGATCATTATTTTATCCACATATTAAAGAAAAGCTGAAGGCTGTAGTCTAACAGAGGACCTATAAGTAGTTATTGTCGCTGTCCAATAAAAAAACAGTATCTCTCTTTTTTTTTTTTTTTTTTTGGTCAGTTTTCAGTTTACTACATAATTTAAACACACAGAAACTGTCCCTTACACTGTGTCAAAATGTATTGAATAGACTAATAGAAATAGTCCGGAATTAATTAAATAAACTCTCTTTACATAGACTTCCATTGTAAGTTTTTCTCTTTCCTGTGAAGGTGCTTTTTTGGAGTTACATGTTTTATTTTGGTTTTTTTTGCGACAATATATGAGTATAGATTATACAAATATACAAAAGCTGCTACGAGTAATTATAGATGGAGGATTCAGTGTTCTTTTAAGTGACAGGAACGCATGAATAAGCAGCCAGTGGTATGAAAATGTGTATTTAAAAAAAAAAAATGAGAGAGAAAAAAACATAGAATCTCATTAAACTTTTTACAGAGCAATGAACTTTTAATTGTTAAATATATTCAGATAATGCACCTGTAATTCCTGCTTACAATTTTTGATTATTAGAAGGTTTTCTGAACATTACAGTTAACATTCTTAGACCATTCAATCTGTCAAGTTTTCTTGATGTTCCTAGGACATTTTTAAATGTTCTGGTAATGTTGCTGCAATGTCAGTGTTTTATTTTTAGTTTAGGGAATGTAATGTTAATGCTTTTAACATTTTCGTAATGTTAGTATTCGTCTGGCTCAAAATGGTATGTGAGAATTTTCTAATAAAGCTGTTGTTAAAGTGTTCCTGAAACATTATTTCTGTAACTTTATGAGCTAACCCTCCTGGAACCTTTTAAAACATTTTAATAGTTTTCTCTGTTATCTGGGATATAATAATTTACATTTCCTAAATAAATAAAAAAATAAAATAAAACCAAAATAATACCAGCTGATTTTACAATAGGGGATTCTCCTTGCTAAATAAACACAATGGTCGATATTTACACCAGCAACAATTAAAGTCCATTAAGTTATGTACATATGTTATATAACTGATAATGATAATTACTGCAGTATTTTTATAACTTAAGGGCTAATTAATTATTGTCACAGACTAATCAGATAATTAATTGGATCTGAATCATATTCCTTAGTCTTATCTCATTTTTATCTGTACTGGAATAAGCTTTGTGTTGCTCATCACTAAAATTATATTTTACATGTTAATTAGTTTGATACAGAGCTAAAACAGAAATCTTAATTACTAATTTAATAAGCAGTGAATTACTGATTTTATAGCAGTGATGATGATGATTGAGATGAAGGACTGGATAATTAATGTGTAAAATATGCCTGTTTCCCTCCAGACAAGTGGCTACCTGAATCTACTGGCCAACTGCATCGATAACTTCACCCACGGCCTGGCGGTGGCAGGGAGCTTCCTAGTCAGCAGGAAGGTAGGAGAGAGCAGAGATTAGTCACACTGTGACACATTAGGACTCATTAGTACATACTGTGAGCTGCTAGAACAAATGAGGTCTTCTCTTCTAATTAAAAAGCCCCCCACCCATGTCGCTCCATTAACCGTACAGAGGCTGACAGCGGGGGGTTAAGTTCACAGTCCAGCTGCATCGGGTTGCGCTGTTGATTTATTGTTTCTTAAAATTGCTATTTTGTTTGTAACATTTTTTTTATCCTATAAGAAAATATTGCTATCTTGTTATATTGAAGTGTTTTTTTTTATATCCCCACAGAATTCATTTTTTAAAACGTTATTCAGCTCTATTCAAAAAAGGTGTGGTTATTGTAAAAGGGCTGCTTATGGGCGGGACCAATAACAGACCGTCAGCTCCGCTCCGCCCCGCTCTGCAGTCTGTGACCTCGAGGCAGCCCTCAGGGGTGGGGTTATTCAAATGAGTAGGCTGCTCTCCACAGTCTTTCTCCCTCCTCTAGTCTCTACTGCGCAGAATCGGGTGTCAGGATCGCCAACATGGCGGAAGATTTTGGCTTCATTTTCATTGAATGAATGGGAACGGAGACACAGCGTCCATCTTTTTTTACAGTCTCTGGTTTACATGTAATGACTGGTGTCAGATTTTGCTAGATAGCAATGTTTTACTCCGTTGTTAGATCCCACTGTTATGGTTGTATAAAAAAGGCAATTCTCATTTATGCCGATTTTATAAATGATTGTGTGTTTTATACTAAAACATTTCTTACCTAATTGCAATAAATCACCTTGCTCACAGTTTACACAATATTCTGCCACGATAGTTTTTGTTTTTTTCTCTCAATAGATGATATATTGTCCCAGGATTTAGTATGAAGAACAGTTTCATATCATATATAAATATTTCATTGGGAACATGCTGTGAAGGACCACTGCTCTTTCCTTGGCTTTATGTGGTTTTGGTTTGTCTTGCATTAGAACAGAAGTTACAGTTGTTGTGCATCAACTCACTAAACAGTATGAAAGACTACAGCAGCAGCAAAACTCTAAATGCCCTGGGCCTTGGAGAATTTCAGATCATTAACAGGAATCAACACAAATTCTGTATGTTTAAAAATGGGTATAAAAACTGTACAAAAGGTTTGGAGTTTTTTAAAAAATATTATTATTATACATTATGTTTTTGACAAATGCAACTTTATTTCAATTTTTGTTTTATATTTTCTGTTACAATTAGAGTTAGGATTTTCAGTATTATTTTGTATATATGCTTTGTATGTAATCCTTAAATAGTCATGTAATATCAGGTTGAAATTGACAAAAAAGGCCTGCCACTTGAGGGATTAAATACGAATATACAAGGTAATGCAGCGGACAATATTATTGTTACATTTTTGTTAATACACAGCCCTAGTTTCCCCATAGTTTACCCAGTCATATCACTAAACCACATACCAGTCCTCTCAATGTCTGCAAGGTTGTGCTGCATAATTCAGCTGCTGGTGTTCTGCACTGAGTGTTGGGATGCTTTATAGTGAATAATGCAGAGTGGCTGCTGGGTCTGCATACACACTGTCAGATTTTCTGATCCGCCAGGGTTGTGTGTGTGTGCATGTGCAGGTTTGGCCTTCCTTTACTGATGTTTCTATTAGACTGGGGGAATGTATTCTTCTGCTGGGTATGGAGGGTTTGATTTGCAGCTCATATTACCTGTCTTGCAGCACCTAGAAAACTGTGTATATGGTAATTTCTGGTGAAGTATGGTACACTTATTGTTCATCTTATCAGCTCTACTGAGCGTAAAGGAGCATTATGTAGTTCTATAATTAGTTATTTAGTCCCTGTTGTTTAATTGCCAGGACACAGAACTAATAGTCATTAACTAGATATTAAAATTAACTTATGACCTATTGAGTGATCTTTTTAGGTAGCAGGGGACACACTTCATTCATTCATTCATCTATTCATTCATTCATTCCTTTTTTTCATTTATTCCTTTATCCCATCCTTCATCCTTTCCTTCATTCCTTCCTTTAATTCCTTCATTCTTTCTTTCCTTCCTTTCTTCATTACTTCCTTTATCCCTCCCTTCATTCCTTCATTCTTTTCTTTTTTAATTCAAGAATTCATTCCTTCATTTTTTTCTTCCTTCGATCATCAATTCTCTCATTCATTCCTTCCTTCAGTCTTTCATTAATTGCGTCATTTCTTAATTCATTCCTTTATTTTTTCCATCTTTCATTCGTTCTTTCTTTTCATCATTAATTCCTTGATTCCTTCCTCTTTTCATTCCTTCATTCTTTTCTTCCTTCATTCATTCAGTCATTTCTTAATTAATTCCTTTATTCCTTCCATCTTTCCTTCAATAATTACTTTATTAATTTAGTCATTAATTCCTTTCTTTGTTACTTCCTATATCCCTCCCTTCGTTCCTTCCTTTAATTCCTTTGTTCTTTATTTTCTTCATTAATTCCTTAATTCCTTCCTCTTTTCAATCCTTCATTCTTTTCTTCCTTCATTCAATTATCCCTTCCTTTATCCCTCCCTTCGTTCCTTCCTTTAGTTCCTTCGTTCTTTCTTTTCTTCATGAATTCCTTGATTCCTTCCTCTTTTCATTCCTTCATTCAATAATTCATTCCTTCCTACCTTTCTTCATTCCTTCATCTTCCTTCGTTCATCAATTCTCTCCTTCATTCATTCCTTCCTTCAGTCTTTCATTCATTGCGTCATTTCTTAATTAATTCCTTTATTCCTTCCATCTTTCCTTCAATAATTCCTTTATTAATTTAGTCATTGATTCCTTCCTTCGTTCCTTCCTTTAAGACTAGAGTAATGTACAGAAATATAAAAGATGTATTATATCAAACAGCAGGACTTACTCAATCTAGCCAGTATTAGCTAGAAATTCTAAAATCTATAATGTTATGATAAATGCATTTAGACCACATCATTCAGCACTGTATAAAAACCTGAACTGGTAATAAATGCAGAAAATGCTCTGTAGCTTTCATGCTGGTTGCTCACGTGTTTTGTGTCTTGCGATGTGATTCTGGAATTGCCCGTGTGTTAACAGTACGGGGTGCTAAGTGTGTTCTGTACCCACTGGTGGTGTATGCAGTGCTGGCCATGTTCCCACTATTGCTGGATGCAGCACATTTTTATTGTGTTTCTGAATATTGAATGTTTTGGTAGTGGAGGAATTGTCTTTCTCTGCTTATAGGAGATTAGAGGGAAGGAGATTACTGTAAACGGGTGCTGTGTTTTGCATATTATTATACTGTGTAGTATTAATAGGATGGCAGCATTTGTGCTGTACTGAAGTAGGAGAGGTCCAGGTGGAGAAGCATAAGGCTCTCAGCATGTCTGCTGTGGGAGAACATGAGAGGAAATAAGCTGGGTGCAGCACGATCGGAGACATACACACATTTACACACAGGAACGGACGATCTGTTTATTATGTCCTGACACTGTCGTACCTTCATATTACTTTTCAGTTATAGAAATATTATCAGTATTTAAAGTCTTAAACAACAGTTTTGGCACATCTGATCTATTGACTAATGAATGATCTAATGAATTTGGCTTGTGTGTCTCATAACTATCTACAAATTAATCCATGCATTTTTTTATATGCATTTACTATTGACATATTCACTATTGGACAGAGTACAGTCAATATAAATACCCTATTAAAATCAACCTCAGTTCTAACTTCTGCTATTACAAGTATAAGTATGTTAAATGGCCACATGAGTGAAATTGTGCTTGTAATAATGTAGTTATGAATGTAAAAAGTGATATTAGATTTTATATTAATTTCTGCTTCTCCCGTTTCATTTATTGAGATATACACAAAAATATGGCTCAAATCTAATATAATATTAGATTATAAAAGGTCATAAATTATTTATTCTTACAATGTAAAATACACATCAGATAATGAAAGGAAGACATTTTGATATTGCATTAAATATATTCAGTCATTTATAACTGATTATAAAAAGAGCATTTTGGATCAGTTGTTGCCAGAGTCTCTCAGAAGCAAAGATGGGCTGAGGTTCACCAGTCTGCAAAAAAATGATTAAAAATTGTAGAACGATTGAAGAAAAGTTATTTAACACTAAATTGACAATTTTATGTATTCCTGCATCTACAGTACATAATATCACCAAAATATACAGATAATCTGCAGGAAAGTTTTATACTGGTGATCTTCAGGCCCTCAGGTGGCCCAATGTTAATAGGCCTTACTATGCTTTCTCTAAGCCAAAACTCATTTAAAATGAACTGAGGCAAAATGGAAAACTGTTCTGTAATCAAAATGAATAAAAATAATTACATTATGTAAGTAGATTGAGGGATATTTTAACCCCCACAATGAGCCCAGATTCATTTCTGAATATTGATACCAAGTTTGAAATTGAATCTGACAAGTTTCTTTTTTTTTTTTTTTTTTTTTTTCCCGGATGTAGTACAAATAACAATTTCAATGGTTAAATGTTTGGCACAGAGCTGTAGAAGCTAAGAATCCACTTTTAATGGAGCTAGTTTTATCTCCAGAACTACCCCAGCACTCCTACATTCTATAAATGAGGTCAGATTAACAAACACTGATTTACACACTCTCCTGTTTTGCTTTCTGAATGTTCAGTAGATGCAATTTAGGGACTTTATGAAATAAAATGACTGAGGTAAAGTTGGTACAAGTTCCTTACAGCCTCGGGTTAATTTAACAGCTTGGGTTACTTTAATGTGCTTTATTACTCAAATGTGTATACCGTGTGTAATGGGTTTCACACTGATTAATGTAATTAAAAAATTATGCTTTTTTTTCAATTAATCTCCAATTATTAATAAATCTGTCATAATAATAAAAACGCATCAAATGCATAAATTCTGTGTAAAAGACACATGATTTATTATGTAATCAGAAAAATGAACTTTAAACTATTAAAGATCAATGCTGTGATTGCGCAAAGCATAATATCCTGATATTCTGATATGTTTTTTTTTTTTTTTTTTAATACTCCTCCTAACCAGAAAGACTTGTTAAACCCTGTTTCTGCTCATGTCAGTGTGAAGGCTGTGTGTGTATCTGAGAGCTCATGAGGGCTTCTTGTCTTCTTGCTGTGACAGGTGGGCTTTCTGACAACCTTTGCAATCCTGCTGCACGAGATCCCCCATGAGGTGAGTCTTTGTGTCTCTCTGACTTTCTGTCTTGCTCCTCGTCTCTAAATGTATTTGACGTGTGTCTAGTAGAGATTCACTGAAATTATAAAAATTGACAGAAAACGCTTGTTTTTTGCGTTTTTATCCCTTTTAAATATGTTACATGGCCTTAACTTATTTGTGTTTTGCTTTTTAAAGAAAGGCCATTACAAAACTGCCTTTTTAAAAGTGCTTTTAGCTACCTCAGAAGTCACTGGTTAGTCTTAAATTTACCTCAGCAGTGCTACTCAAGTCAACACGTCAGGGGAAATTTACCTAAAAAATAATGCAACTGGTCCTTTTTTGAGCGAACAAATGTTAAGATTAAGTTATCTGGTGTATCGTTACCATCTGAGCCCTGTGCAGCTCATACCTTTCAGTAAGAAAAGTTTGTTAAGTGGTAGTAAACTGATAGCAATCATTACAAGTAAGGCTAAATGTTTAGTTTGAGTAGAGTGTAAAAATGAACTTGAATCATCTGTCATTTTTCTACTGTCTTTTGGGCACTTTTAACAGCAGTGCTTGGACACTGACAGTGATTTGGGGTGAAATGTGGGCCTGCCAACACTAGTGCTAATAATACACTAAATAAAAATAGAGGAAACACTGTAATATACAGCTCTGGAAAGAAATAAGAGACCACTTCAGTTTCTGAATCAGTTTCTTTGAGTTTGCTATTTATAGATTTATGTTTGAGTAAAATGAGCATTGTTGTTTTATTCTATAAACTACAGACAACATTTCTTCCCAATTCCAAATAAAAAATAGTTATTTTTACACACACAGTCTTACACACTGCTTTTGGATAACTTTATGCCACTTCTGGTGCGAAAATTCAAGCAGTTCAGTTTGGTTTGAAGGCTTGTGATCATCCATCTTCCTCTTGATTATATTTCAGAGGTTTTTAATTGTTGATGAGTTTATGATGCCCACTTATTCGAGTGGTCTCTCATATTTTTTTCCAGAGCTGTTTATGCTTAGATGAGGCAGAAGTGGCTCAGCGGTCAGAGCTTGTATTGTGTCTAGTAATGAAAGGTTAATAGCATTAAAACAGTATGAGTTACTCTTCAGGGCAGTGCACCACTTTATTACAGATCATCAATATTAATTTTTATAGGCAGTTACTCCAGCAGCAGTGTTGCTTACTTGGATGTGTGGAAGAGGCTGCCAGGCCTTGACTTTGTAGGATTATAAATGCAGTGTGTGCTTTGATGTTCCTCGCAGACATTGCTAAGCAGATGAAAAGCAGCTTCCAGTCAGAGCATTAGGAGCTGAATAATGAGTGTGTGCATGATTGTGTGTTTTGTAAAGGTGGGAGATTTTGCCATTCTGCTGCGCGCTGGATTCGATCGCTGGAGCGCAGCCCGCATGCAGCTGTCAACAGCTCTCGGTGGAGTTCTGGGGGCATGCTTTGCCCTTTCAGCTCAGTCACAGCAAGGGGCAGGTGATGACCACACTCATCATACATACTGAAATGATGAATCTTGTATTGCTTGTTTACAAATTTGCGTTTAAGAAGAATGGCTATTTTGTTATATATAAAAGTAGTAGAAGTTCCTTTGATGGATGTAAAAGTGACTTAACCCCAGTCATGCAGCTTTGCCATCAAGCTGCCGGCGCTCAGAGGGAGAAAAATTGGCCCTGCTCCCCATATGGTGGGTAGATGGCGCTCTCTCCCTACATCACTCCTAGGGTGATGTCTGCAGCACAGGGCATCTGTGAGCTAATGTATCAGAACCGAGCCGCTGTGCTTTCCTCCGAGCACGCTGTGATGCTGCTTGGCAATGATGCATCAGCAGCAGCTCGAAAAGAAGCGGTGGCTGACTTCACATGTATCGGAGGAGGCATGTGTTAGTCGTCTCCCTCCTGGTGTGTTGGAGCATCACTAGTGATAGGGGGAGTCCTAAGGTGTGGGTTGGGTAATTGGCCATGTAAATTGGAGAGAAAATGGGGAAAAAATAGAAATAAAAAAAATTATAAAAAATGTCTTCACCAAAGAATCTCAAAGTATTATTGATCTGAAGGTTCGTAAGTTTGGCTTCTTAAATGCGATGTCTGTAAGAAAACCTTTTACAGGATGTAAAAGTAAGAAGTGAGAATTTCCCAATTGCTCAGTAACTTCATTCTCCAATATCGTTCTAAGATTTGTCTTAAATTCATTGTTGGAAAAATCCCAACGAAAAGCCTCAGATTGATGATTTTTGAAGAATGAGGCCCATTTGTATGAACATCTTGGTGTTTATTTTAGAATGAGCATAGATTCTATGGGATGTCTCCAGTTTAGGTGTTTTCGGCAGAGAGAACACGTTTCTGACATTTGACATGTCTCCTTTTTGATCTTCCTTCTTGAAGAGAATGCAACAGCCTGGATCCTTCCCTTCAGCTCTGGAGGCTTTCTGTACATCGCCTTGGTTAATGTGGTGCCTGACTTGTTGGAGGAGAAAAATCCAAGGTATCAGATTTTTCTAAATTCTTTTTAATGTAAATTAAAGCAGTTCAAGCTTTGAGTTTTTTAGTTTGCTTTGTGATTTGAGTTCTCCATATTGCTTCCATTGTGTTCCTGAGTGAGGAGAAAACAAAATGTCCTAATAAATGGCATCAGTGTGCTTCTGTGATCATCTCTGCAAAACCGAATATAGTTCAAATAAATACATTTTAAAAACAATGTGGTCCAGTAGGTTCCAGAATTTTTTTACAGGCATTTTCTGTCCATGTCACACATATTTCTGACTGCTTTAGCTGGTTTTCTGAGCAACCTTAACACTACTAATGGTGCTGATACAAGAGCTACTACACATGTGGAGACTCTGGCTTGGTTTGCCCGTTAATGCATCAATCGGCGAAATCAACCCTGAGTGTTCCAGTAATTCAGAGCGATATTAGTTAGCAGTTTGTCCCACGTAGCTTGTTTTTAACAGTAAACATGCAGGCTACATTCCGATACAGTCCTCTAAACAGCAAAAGAGCTATCCCTTAGTGCAATCGGTGGCTAATGCTAATGCTGCTCCAGCAGTGCTAGTCAGGGTTAGCAGCGGGCTACAGTCCAATAATACTCACCTCTGAAAGAGCTAGTGCTTAGCGCGTATAGCGGCTAATGCTAATACTGCTCCAGTCTTGATGCTGGAGAACTAAACTGAAACTCATTTATAACGCTGTACTTCAGCGGAGTGACTTTACTGCTGCTTAATACCTGACTGATAAAATTCCTAAATAAGTTCCTTATAGTGTGAAAAATAATGTATATACAGGGGTTGGACAATGAAATTGAAACACCTGTTATTTTAGTGTGGGAGGTTTAATGGCTAAATCTTCATTAATTGCACATTGCACCAGTAAGAGCAGAGTGTGAAGGTTCAGTTAGCAGGGTAAGAGCACAGTTTTACTCAAAATATTGCAATGCACACAACATTATGGGTGACATACCAGAGTTCAAAGGTTCTTTGTGATGTATCAAGAGCCACGGTATCCAGGGTAATGTCAGCATACCACCAAGAAGGACCAACCATATCCAACAGGATTAACTGTGTATGCTGTAAGAGGAAGCTGTCTGAAGGGGATGTTCGGGTGCTAACCCGTATTGTATGCAAAAAACATAAAACCACGGCTGATCAAATCACGGCAGAATTCAATGTGCACCTCAACTCTTCATTGTCCAACCACTGTATTTCCAGTATAAAAGGAAAATGTTGTGTCCTTAGTGTGCCAACACAACACTGAAATGTATATACCTCATATATTATATACCTCATCTTGAAGCCAATATATCCTAGAATTACGTCTTATTGTATTTATATGTATAACATATATTTTCTTTTGATCTCCTCTTAGGCATTCTTTGCTGCAGATCCTGTTACTCTTCTGTGGAGTTGGAGTCATGGCCCTGCTCTCTATGGTAGCAGACTGAACAGAAGAGTGCTGCTCTTACCTTTTTGGACTTTCTGAAAGGAAGATCACCATCTATTAGGATCTACTAAGCCAGGAGGACTGATAGGCAGTGCACTCACTCCATTGTTTAAGCTTTAAAAACTGAGAGACTGAATTTAAGACTGAACCCAAAGGGACAATCAGGTTGGTTTGTTTGTATGTGTGTATATATATATAAGTATTTTTGTGTGTGAGAGAATGTGTGTATGTGTGTCTTATGTACATATTTCCTTCCCTGTTCTTGTTTTGGACCTATAAATACGCACTTTGAAACAACATTGTAGGTAGCAGCAAGTAGTGCCAGTTCAAATGGTGCAAAATGACTGTGTTAATAGACTTTTGTATTCTGAGCTAGACAGACAGTGCATCCACTTTATTCACTAGTTTGTGGCTTTTTTCTATAGAAAGCATGTTAATAATCAGCATTCTTCTTTTTAAAAGTGAGAAATTGACCTTTTAGAGTCTTTATTAGAATCTGCACACTGATGGACAATGAAGAAGCATCTGCATAAACATGCTAACGGTTATGTGGAGGCTGTGTACATAAATCAACCAAGTATTTAGCTGAAAACTAATGTATGGGATTAGGAGTTTAGGAAGACCCTTTTAGGAGTTTATGAGACCTATAGATCTGGGGTTTCCAACCCTGTCCTACAGACTTTCCACCCACTAATCAATTAATCAGTAAATCCCACCTGAACTAATGATCACCAAAATCTACTTGCTTCCTCCAGGTGAGCTTGATTAATTGAATGTAATTAGATTTGGATTTGTTTCTCGATTCAGAGTGATCAGTACTTGGATTTGAGTGTCCAGACATGGGTTGCTGTGGTACTGAGGTCTGAGTCAGTAGCTAACTTTAGCTGCTGTTCTTGAGCTATGTTCAGACTTCCAGCCCAGATTTTGATAGTCATATAGTCAGAAACCGCAAACCACATTTTTCGAGGTGGTTCAAATAACAAAAAAAAATTGGCAGATTTGTTTCAGACTGGATGCTCTGTACGCTCAAAACCAAGAAGAGCACCAAAGGCTTATCCATGTAGATACAATTGTGATGACCAGAAAGGCAAATCCGATCTGATCACTTTTGCAAATAACAGTGTGGACAGTCATCTCAGCAGATTTGAATTGATGTATTTTCTGTGTGAACATCGCCTCAAATCCCCACATTTCAAATACTTTTGATTGAGTTGATTAGGTAATTATTTGTTGCATTGTAAGTGATGCAGAAAACACTTTGAAATAATTAAATTTTTAAATGGCCCAAGCATTTAGATTGAGACGCATCTGTACAAATCTAATTTATAATCACATTTCAAACCCCCACCAAATGTGGTTCGGATCAGATTGGCAAAAAATGGATTTTATATGGTTTCTGGCTGTCCAGACTATCAAAAATCAACCTGGATTCAATCTAGATATGCTAACAAATATATATTTTTAAAATTTGTATTAACAGTCTGAATAAAGCATTTGAGTGGAAGCATGGTCATTATTCGTTGCAATGTAAGTGATGGCCAAAGAATCCAAACTGAGATGCAAATCGGTACACATTTAAAATTACATTTCAAACAACCACTAAATGTGATTTGGATCAGATTGGAAAATACATTTTATGTGGTTTCTGGCTGTCCAGACTATCAAATCTGAATTCAATCTAGATATGCCAAAATATATATTTTTTCAATTTGTATTGGCAATCTGAATAAAGCCTTTGATTAGGAGGATGGAGGAGTAATCTGAAGGACAGTAGCTCTTCAGGAGCATGGTTGGTGACCCCTGCCTTAGATAGACCATTGCATTGTGATAACTTGCCCAGAAATGCATCCTTGAATCATGTGGTTGGAGAAACTACTACACATTTCCTGTAGCTACAGTTCCTACAAAAAGAAAACAAATTATGGGCAGAACATGTACAGAGTTAGAAGTGCACGGATTGTAGCCTGGATCTTCTGGTAGTTCACTGCTTGTAATGGTACTATAGAAGGCAGGATCAGAGTGGTCCAGACTGTTTGGCTTCATATCGTCATCTGACCTCTTTAATTCTCTCTATATTTCTCTCTCTCTGATTTTTAATGAAATCAAGTCAGGATGCACTGAATATTTGGCAACACAGATTATTTGGCCGAGAAATTATTTGCATAAAAAAACATGATTTTTTTTTTTTTTTTTTTGGTGTTTGGTGTTCAGCCAACAATTTTAGGATGTTATCTACATTAAATATGAATAATATATATATATTTTTTTTATTTTAGTTTTGTATTTGCTTTTTCTTTTTAAAAGGCAGAACCAAAAAAATGCATCTAGGCTAATTAACTGAAACAAGTGGCAAATTTTAATGTAAATCTGTGGAAAAACTACATTTTCGTTCAATATTTGCTTATCATATTTTATCAAAATGTTTTTGTTTAAAAATAATAAAATTTCAGTGCATCCATAAAGTCAGGTATTCATAGAAAGACCTACGGTCAAGCACACAAACGCACATACACATTTCACCAGAGGCAAACTCTACCTATAGGCTCATTATCCGGAGCATGAAGCCCCATTTCATGTTCTTAACAGGTGCTCTATTGATTTTCTATTCTAGTGTTATTCCACTACCTTCAGTCCTGCATCATTTTAAACCAATCCTGCTGCTTGTTATATTACAGTGACATGTCATGATTTTTTTTTTTTTTTTTTTGGTAATGTTGTGCTCTAATGGTTATCCACTACACCACTGCTCTTAGCTCTATACAGACGAGTGAGTGCATTTAGCTTTAGCTTCATTTTTGCTTGTGCATTACCAGCTTTATTCTTCCTGTTGTGGCCTTTTTTACTTCACTATGTCTTATCTAACACACAGACAGGGCAAGGCTCCCACTGAAAACTGCTTCATATAGAGACTGACAATCACCCACACCCCTCTCCACCCAAAGACATGGCCTTCAGCTAAAGCCAGGCACCGTATCGTACCATCTCGCAAAAGTAATAACCAATGGGAGGAGTCTGCGCACCAGATAACGAAGCATTGTTACTGAAATAAATGAATGTTTTGAAGATGTCGGTCAGCAGGTCAAAGCAATTTGCTTAAATGTGTACATATATATATATTTTTAAAAGAGAGATATTTATTATGTATGGAAAGGTCATGTTTGAGTCATGTATGAAAAAGGAACGTTTACTTTTTGAAATTTTAGGACACTCCCAATGTTATTAAAGAAAAAGTTGAAATGTTTGTATTTTTATTTGATAATATACTTTGCCAAATAAATAATGAAAATAATCGTTTGTTTGTTTGTTTCTGTGATTATTATTATTATTATTAAATAATCTACAGTATGATTTCAAAAGTTTGGACACACATTCTCATTCAACTTTTATTGTATCATGTTGGAAAATTAAGTGTTAAACAAGCCAAAATTAATTTAGGGGAGCTCTTATCTGGACTGGTTTCTGAGGCTGGAAACTCTGATGAACTTATTCTGTAGCACCCATATAGCAATGTACTAGTCACAGCATAACAACTTGTAACTGTCAGAGTGACATGTTAATTAGAATGTTTATGCTCATTAATCATTATAAATTTATTGTTGTTGAATTTAATATGGTTGTTAAAAGGGCTAAAAATCAACACGAAAAGTGTCTAAAAATGTGTTTATTAATTTACGTCTCTAAAATAATATTTGGTTAAAAAAAAGAAAAGTGTTGCTTTACTGTGGAGGGTAATGAGTCATGTAACACAAGTTAGTTAGGCGGGAAACTGAGGAATTGTGGGTCAGAACTAACTTGGCAGCAGAGAGAGAACAACCACCATAGCTAACTCGGTAAATTATATATATATTAGGGGTGTGACGATGTCTCGTGGGGAAAAAAAACAGTTTATTGTGTACTTTTTAAGACTGATCTGGCAACACAGTAGCGATATCAGTGAGAGCAGCTCTCAGCAGAAGAGGAAAATTTGAGTATTTGTATAGAAGAAGCTTCTGCTACTTTTAAGTTGTATGTCTGGCTGCATTTTGGCTCCAGTGGAAACAATAAACAGTAACAGAGTGACCAACAAGACACAAACCATATATAAATACTGTAAGTAAATCCTACACGTGACTGTTTCATAGACAGCTGTACTAATCCCTTAGCTCTGTACTGTATTTAAAAACATGTTCTGTCTCTGTTTGCACTTCAAGCAAAGTCTTAATATGACTGGTTATGGTTATGAATAGTTAAATTACAAGAGATTTAGGAGAAAAAAAAACAAAAACCATAGTCTTAATATGACTGGTTGTGGTTTGCGCTTATTGTTTGCACTATATAAGACCTAGAAAAGTTTTATTTTTATGTTTTATTCTTATTCTTATTTCTATTTCTTATAAAATCAATGTGAGAGAGAAACCAGTCTGTTAAGTTTGCGTTATATGATTTTGTCAAATAAAACTCTAGTTTTCACAATGAAACTCATTTTTCATTTTTGAAGTTTAATTTAAAATGTTTTTTTTTTTTAAATCTCGTCTCGTTCTCGTGAACCCAGTATTGTGTCTCGCCTCGTCTCTTGATATTAGTGTCTCGTCACACCCCTAATGTATGTGTATATATATATATATATATATATATATATATATATATATATATATATATATATATATATATAAAATCTGTTTAATATTGTTTATTAATGTGTTTAATATGCCTTTTTGTAATTAATCTCGTGTTATGCTGAACGAATGCTTTGTTTTATCGTAGTTTTCACAGTGTCTGATGAAGAAAGAGATAGAAAAGGAGAAATAAATCTTCAAAAGACATCAGTATGACTCGTGGCCATTATTCCATTAGACCGGTGTAGCTACACAACTAACTGGGAGAAACCTAGCAATCCAGTAGCAACCACATGAAATACCATAGCAGCCACATATCAACCTTTTTTTTTTTTGCACAATAGTTTTGAGTGGGCCAGTGGATCAACACCAGCAGATGTCATGGCTCTCTAAACCATCACTGATTGTGGAAACTCTCCACTCTTCTTTCAGACTCTGGTCCCTTAATTTCCAAATAAAATTATAAAATTAAATTTACTGATGGTCAATGATGGTTACTGAATTACTGAAATAAAGTAACTTTTCAATTATAATGATATTGTAATTTTTTTGAGATGCACTAGTGTGCTTTAATATTCTCTTACATAAACAGAGCACCCCAGAAAACGATCAGGCTAATTAGCATACATTCATATTACACTTTTGTTTTTCTTTGACAGCTGGTGAGGAGCAGAGCAGAGCAGCAGTTGTATAGTGGAGTAATAAAATGGAGTGTTAAATTAGTATACAGTGATGTATACTATGAGGGGCTTATGGCCAGCACTCTCCCTCCCGCACAGACTGGGTCTGAACAGTCATATGGGAAGCAGGGGGGTGGTATTGATTGTGTGTTCACACTTGTCCAATTTGGACACACTGTTCAGAACAGGACTGCTGCCAGAAGAATGGCTCCCAAACGGGCTTCAGGGAAGTGTTGGAGTACAGGGAGCACTGTGTGTAAGATTCAGAGATAGCTCTCGCTCTTAAAAAAAAAAAAAAAAAAAAAAAAAATCTCAGGAATAACCTCAGTCGTTCAGCAGCAGCAGCTGCAGAGATAACTGCGCTCACCAGTGCTAAAACCATCGATCCCTTTCCAGATCATTATCTCCCACATCGAGGATCCTGCAGGGCCTCCGGGGAACCAGCACATTTTAAAGCGATCGTTCCGCACAGAATCGAATTAACACAATTTAGTCCAGTCAATCAGGTGATTAGTGTCCCAACTTTACTACTGTTGTACTTCTGCACTGAAGCCAAGAGGCTAATGTAGCTAACACGTAAATTTAAAGTATCATTGAAAAGTTACTTGTGAACAATGGCTTCAATGGCTTACAGACAATGAAAACCACTCAAAAATCAGTGGCTCAGAAAACTTGAAATATTATATAGGACCAATTGGTACTTTTGGCAGTGTGGGCAGTGTGCCAAGTCCTGCTGGAAAATGAAAGCCGCACCTCCGTAAAAGTTGTCAGTAGCAGAGGGAAGCATGAAGTGCTGTAAGATTTTCTGTGAAAACAAAACTGCACTGACTTTAGACTTGATAATAAAACACAGTGGATCAACACCAGCAGATGACATGTCTCTCCAAACCATCACTGATCATCAGTAAATTTTACATTTCATTTGTAAATCAAGGGAGCAGATTCTGGAGGAAGAGTGGAGAGACACACAGTCCAAGCTGCTTGAGGTCTAGTGTGAAGTTTCCACCAATCAGTGATGGTTTGGAGAGACATGTCTGTCATCTGCTGGTGTTGATCCACTGTGTTTTATTATCAAGTCTAAAGTCAGTGCATTTTTTTTTTCACAAAATCTTACAGCACTTCATGCTTCCCTCTGCTGATAATAATGTTTATGGAGATGCAGATTTTATTTTCCAGCAGGACTTGGCACACTGCCAAAAATACCAGTTGGTCTTATAAAATATTCAAATTTTCGTTGGCTGTAAGCCACACTCATCAAAAATAAAATAAATAAAGGCTTAAAATAGATCACTCTGTGTGTAATACATCCATATAAGTTTCACATTTTGAGCTGAATTACTAAAATGAAACTTTCAATGATATTCAATTTTTTTGAGATGCATCTTTTGCTATACTTGTACTACAATATACAATTACTGTGGAATAAACACTAAGAATACGTATTGCTTGGATTTAGGCTGCAGAGCCATTGGAGAGCAGTGAGTTGTCAGGAAGTCAGCAGAGTGATGGAAGAAGGGTCTTAGAGTCATGACAAGATACAACAAGACAAGATAGAGGACGGATCATTAGGGGCAAAGCAAATGTGAAATGTGTGGATCAAAATATAGAGATCTGACAACAGAACAAAGCCAGAGCAAAAGAGAAATCTGATCTGAGATTTGTGATGTTCTACATTTTCCCAAGCATTTCACAAATTACGCTTCTTATCAGAGTCCCTGTTCCCTGTCAGCGCGGAGGCAGTGGCTGATAAATATGAGATTGCAGAGGGAATAAATTTTTCATTCTACATCAACAATGCGATTGCTCTCTGGCACTACATGAATTTGATAGAGGCTGTTTTATTTATTGCTTTTGGGAACATTATAAGGACTAAGCATGCAGTAGGTAAGTGGGCCCTCAGCAGCGTCGTCTGTGGGCGGTGAATCGAGCGATTCCCTTGAGCTGCTCAACGTGTCGCTTTTCCACTTTATACCGGTTCCAGTCTCTTCAACAATGGCAAGCTGGTCGTATTTTTGGATTAAATCTTATTTAAATCTGATCTACTCTTTTATTTCATTGCTTTTTAATTGCATTCAATTCTGTCCTGCTGTTCCGTGTTTTGGCATTAGTAGGGCTGCAACTAATGATTATATAAAAAAAAAAATCAGTGTGTCAGAAAATTAGGGTATTCTATAAGACCAATTGGTACTTTTAGTAGTGTGGGCAGTGTGCCAAGTCCTGCTGGAAAATAAAATCCGCATCTCCATAGAAGTTGTCAGCAGAGGGAAGCATGAAGTGCTGTAAGATTGTCTGGGAAATCACTGCTTTGACTTGGTAGTCGACTAATTTGATTATTTTTTCAATTAGTCAATGATTATTTATGCTGTCATCTCCAAAAACAATAAAAACAGCTCATTAACAGACTATGAGATGTAAAAGGCATTTAAATCTCTGCATGTTGTTTAAATGTGGAAAGTACTGATATACCTTTTGTGTTTGGGCATTTTTGGAGACTGTCCCAAGCACTTTGTGTAATGCGGTACTGTTACAAATTAACAATTAGTCGACAATGAAATATGTAGTTGACAAATTTAAATAGTCAACATTGTTGATTCATATCGACTAATTGTTGCAGCCCTACACATTAGTTAGTACTAAATTAAAAATGGCAAACAGTGACAACATATAGAGTTTTATTTGTTTATTTAGTGGGTCATACCATTTCCAAGACAAGGGGAGACTGCTGTATTTTTGTTCTTATGATTCTGTTTAATGATTTACTTTCTATAGTTTGAACATTTGTTTCAGCTTATTAGAGAAAAAAAATAACACAACTAATAACTTTCACTTTTAGGGGTGCTAAGACGTAATTTAGGGACCATTGAGGGCTAGCTACATCCATGGTGCTTTTACACCTGAATGTCCAGACCAGCCTAGACCAAGACTGATGTGTTTGAAACATTGTATAAGCTTAATTTGAACTGGTTCACACTGCGGACAAAAGAAAACCACCTATGTGGACTGTGTCTCCCTATACTTCACACTGATTGGTTTGAAGAATGGTGTCAGTTCAATGAGTCCCCTTAACAGGTGTTGTGTCAAACTCTGCCCCTTTTACACTGTTCGATTTTCAACCCATTCTACTCTATGCTGTTTTGCTTTATGTGTTCTATTTAAAGCAGGACAAGTGTTTACTTTGTTGTTGTTGTTTTGAATCAACCTTGTTCATGGTCAAAACTTCAAAACTGGACATTATAAAGGCCAATAAAGGATCATTTACTGTCCAAGACACCAAGCTTATTAATGCTGATTGGATTTTAGTGTCAACCCAATACTAGCTTATTATAAACCTGTCAGGGCTCTCTTAGCTCCCCTCCCAGCATCTCTCCCTCCCTTGCTCTCTCACTTTCTCAGCATCTCTCTCTCTCTCAATATCTCTCTCTCGCTCTCTTACTCTCTCTCTCTCTCTCAGTGTTTCTCTCTCTCTCTCTCAGAGCATCTCTCTCTTTCTCTCAGAGCATCTCTCTCTCAGCTCTCTCTCTCAGAGCATCTCTCTCTCTCTCTCTCAGCCTCTCTCTCTCAGAGCATCTCTCTTTCAGCATCTCTCTCTTTTAGCATCTCTCTCTCTTAGCATCTCTCTCAGCATCTCTCCCTCTTCAGCCTCTCTCTCTCTTTCTCTCTCTCTCAGCATCTCAGCCTTTCTCTCTTACAGCATCTATCTCTCTCCTCTGTTTTTCTCCGAGACCCAGAAGGACGGGATGCTGATGGGAGAGCAGCGCGCGGACTCCGCCGTGCCCACGGCGTGCGACATATCGAGGCGCGAGCGCTCCTGAGCGTCCCCCTCCCCCCGTCCCGCGCCCCCGGTTTTCCCGCAGCCTTGCCGCGCGCGCAGAGCCCCGTCCGCCCGGGGTTAGCCCCCCAGCCGACGAAAAGATGGCCGCCATGAAGATGCTCACCATCTCGGGGCTGTTCCTGGCGTTCTCCGCGCTCTGCCTGCTGGCCATGGCTATCTGCACCGACTACTGGTACGAGACAGACGCGCGGCGCCACCGCGAGCGCTGCAAGAACTACGCCAGCAAGCGGAACGACCCGGGCTACATCTACATCTCCAACCACAACCTGCCGCTCCGCATGCCCGCCCCGGACCCCGCCGCCAGCCACGACCCGGGGCCGGCACCGGCACCGCGACAGAAGCGGCACCTCACTGTCGCGGCGTCGGCAATGGAGTCTCACTGCAGCCGCCAGTTCAACTCCACCGTCTCCGGGCTGTGGAGGAGGTGCCACCGCGAGGGCTTCGACCTGGAGACTGACGAACTTATTTACAGAGGTGAGGAATGAGGTATCATGAGGTATCAGGTGTGAGGGGGTTCTATCAGGTCAGGATTTTATATTGGCATAAGATACAGCTGAGCTACACTCTTAAATATACTGGCATCATCCATCCACACCTTGATCTTGCTTATTTTTGGCTACCATCATATGTGTACATCAGCCTCCTTCCCTATTACCAGCTTATTTGTGCATCTATAGTAAGATCCATGATTTGGACATGCATTCCATGTTAAAAAAAAAAAAAAAGGAAATGCGAATTTGAAACATTTGCAGCAGGATTGTTATCGGCTTAAGCTACAACTGGGCTACGCTAGGAGGCTCTTCAAGGAACCAACCTTAAAACAACCATAAAAGCCATGATTGGGGTTCCACCAAGGGCTTAAGAAGCTTTCATCAATCCATCCACACCTTGATCTTGCTTCTTTTGGCTACCACCATATGTGTACATCAGCCTCCTTCTTATAACCAGCATGTTTGTGCATCTTCAGGAAGGTCCATGATTTGGACATGTATTCCAAGTAAAGAAATGTAAATGCAGATTGGTTGCATTTGCAGTAGGGGTGTAGAATACACAACTGCACAATACTAATAATGCACTCCATATATCTCCATATATCCAGTACTGCAGTAAAACAAATGATACTGAAAAGGTTTAAGGAGCTTTCATTCATCCATCCACACCTTGATCTTGATTATTTTTGGCTGCCACCATATGTGTACAGCAGCCTATTTGCTCTCACCAGCTTGTTTGTGCATCTTCAGTAAGGTCCATGATTTGAACATGTCTTCCACTGATTTCTCCTTCAGCAGTCATTAAGATTATGCTTAATCCAGTAGAGAGAAATCTAAATGCAAAGATTGCTATTGGCTAAAGCTACAGCTGGGCTGCACCCCTAAATAGTCTGGCTAATAAACCTGAGGAACCAACCTTAGAAGAACTACAAAACCCATGCTTGTGATTCCACAGTGGGCTTCTAATCAGGTTGGTGCACCTTTTTGGCCACCATATGTGTTCACCAACTTCCTTTATACTACCAAAGTATTTGCATCATGATTGTTATTGGCTAAAATTCTAAATAGGTTGAGGAACGTGTCATCCATTTAGATCTTGATTTTGCTTCTTTTTGTTTACCATATGTATACATCAGTCTTTCTCCTGATACCAGCTTGATTGTGCATCTGTAGTAGGGTCCATAATTTGGACATGTCTTCCATGTATTTCCTTCCATTTCACTTTAGCAGCCTTCTAGACCTTTTAAGCTTATGACTAATTAATTTGACATAAATATAGCCTAAATACACAATGTAAAGTGTTTGAATTAGGGTTGTTTCCAATCTCTAAAGCCACAGTTACACTACTAATAGACTGGCAAATAAACCTGTTTGCAAAGGTTATATAAAACCATGCTTTTGATTTTCCAGTGGGCTTAAGTCAGACTCCAGATCTTGCTCTTCTATGTCTACCATATGTGCACATTATCCTGCTTCCATGTGATTCGGACATGTCTTGAACTTCCACATAGCTTCCTTCTAGCACTGCCTGAGGAAACATCGAGGAGACGTTTAACATAAAACATTTGACATAAATGTAAACACAAATTTGTAGCGCTCAAGTCAGTGTTCTAATTGGTTAAAGCTCCAGCTGGCTAGCAGGAATTAAAACGTAGAAGAAACATAAAATAATTCCCCAGTGCGCTTTCATCCATACAAATCTTGATTTTGTTCTTCTTTAGCTATCATATTTGTACACCAGCCTGCTTCCTATTACCAGCTTTCTTGTTCATCTACAGTAGGGTCCATGATTTGGAGACGTCTTCTATGTATTTCCACTTCAGCAGCCTTCTAAACACTGCTTGAGGAAACATCTCACTCGGAGAAACAGCTAAATCCCAGTTTACCCACATCTCATTTAAAATAGCCAAACTCTCAAGCTCTAGTAATCTCATGCTTAATTCATTGGACATAAATGTAAATGCAGTGTGGAAGTCAGGGTTGTTATTGGATGCATGTACAGCTAGCTCTACCCTTAAATAGACTGGATAATAAGCCTGCTGGCAAAGGTTCTTGTAGGATACAAACCCTAGAAGAACCATAAAAACATGTTTTAATACCAGCTTGGGGACTGTTTGATTCATGTTACCCAGGCCTTGCCCCTCATTTGCCACCCAATGTGTACACCAGCGTGCTTTCCTGTAACCAGCTTGTTTGGGCATCTATAGTAGGGTCAATGATTTGGACTTGAACTTCCACTTCAGTAGCCTTATAATATATTGATATCTCAATATATTTTATTGTATAATTTCAATTGTATCGTATCAATACACAGCATCAGAAACATAGGCGCTCTAAACTTCCTAAGACTCACCCATTATTCTGACTTACTAAAGGTACTGCTCCACATGGTGGCGCCAATCAAATGAATAGAATAAACCTACGGTGAAGAATATTGTTTGTCAAATCCATAGTTCCCAGGATTTAGCCTAATTATTTAGGTTTTATTTATTTATTATTAAAATATTATTATTTATTTTATCCTCTTCAGTAACTCAAATGTCATGAAGTATCGTAATATCTTCTCTTGTGAGTATCACAGAATCACAGTATTGAGTATTGTGATATCGCCGTAATCATGGGCAATGTATCGTGGTATCATGTTGTGAGATGCCCTGTGATTCCCATCCCTACTGTTGAAACCACTTGAACCCCTATGAGTTTATTACTAATTACTAATCCTTAATGTCGAACCTACTGTCCATTATTTGGTATTTCTTGGGTTTAATATATTTAGTGGAATCCTGCAGGGTTCTATTCTGGGACCTCTTAAGCTGATGTTAATCTTGACAGTAATTTAAGTTTTGAGACTGTCAAACTGTGGGCCTACATATACAAAGTCTAAAGGTTGAATAAAGCTCCAAGAAAATGTTTTTTTTACAAGGGTTCTTTAAAAAGAACCACAAAAGAACCATAAAAACCCCATTTGATTCTTCAAGGGCTTATGTCGCGTCAGTGTGTCTTCTGGGCTCTTGCTTGAAGAAACATCTCACTTATGGTAACAGACAGTAAACCTACCCCATCTTAACCGTGTCTCACTTAAAATAGCACACTTATCAAGCTCTATTAAGGCCATGTTTTATTAATTTGACGTAAATGTGAAGAGCAACAAAGTCAGTGTCACAAATGGAACATCCCATTGCTTAGACTCTCTTAACTTTGTGGTCTGTGTAGTCTATGATGCTGAATCCCAGCTAAGAGCAGCTCAAGGCGAACACAGCTCAACGCTTGCAATATCAGTTCTTCGATCGTTTGATCGAGAGCTTTTGCTTCTGTTAGGAATCTGTGAGCTAATGAATTATAATGGGCTAATGGCTCACATGTCTCTAGAGGAGGAAGAGAAAGAGGAAGAAAGGGTGAATTATTTATAAGCGTGACAGAAGGAGTCTACATGGGGAAATCACAGAGCACCAACCTCCAGACCTTGAGGAGAGATGTTGGGCTACTTTATGTTCAGACTGCAGGCAAATCAGATTTATTTCATCAGTTCAGATCTGTTGAAATGACTTTCTGCACTGTTATTTGCAAGTAATTGAATCAGATTTGTGTGTCCAGACTTCACAAGCATATATTGTCGCTGTCCAATGAAATACATATATCCCCCCCCAAAAAAACTGAAAAAAAAAAACAAAATAATCAGTGTAAAAACAGTTGATTTCAGGTAAATTTGGAGATCTCTATTGGTCCATTGATTATGAAGTTTGGACAGTTTGTGTGTTCAAATGTTGTAGTAGACCAAAAATCAACAAAGGTGGAGATACTTGATTTTCATTGGACAGCAACAATATGCATGGGTTGCTATTGAGGTCAGCGTAAATGACTAACCTTTGCAGCTCTTCTTGGACCCCCACACTTCCGTCACTCTGGATTTGATGGGGTTATTGTTTGTCATGTTGTAAGTGACGTAAAAAAATGTTTAAATCTGATTTGAGCTGCCTGATTGAGACGCATCTATACAAATCTGATTGTAATTGCATTTAAAAACAATTCAAAATGTGCTTTTTTATCCAATTTGCATTACATGTGGTTTCTATCTTTCCAGACTATCAAAAATCAATCTGAGCACAATCTTTTGATGTGCAGAAAATTAGATTTGGGATATACAGTAGCCCCAAGAATTGAGATGTAGAGCAGTGGGACTGTGTTCTCTGAGATGATGGAGCTCCATCCAGTATTTCTGAAATGAGCTGGGGAGTTAGATATTATGAGACACCATTACAGACAACAAATACAATTGTGCATTGATATTAGCAGTAGGAATCACACAATATGATATAATAAAGATTACGGGTGTGACGAGACACTAACATCACGAGACGAGACGATACACGATACTGAGTTCACGAGAACGAGACGAGATTTTAAAATAACATTTTTAAGAAAACGTCAAAAATGAAAAATGGCTTGAAAACTAGAGTTTTATTTGACAAAATCATATAACGCAAACTTAACAGACTGGTTTCTATCACACAATGATTTTATAAGAAATAGAAATAAGAATAAGAATAAAAAATAAAAATAAAACATTTCTAGGTCTTATATAGTGCAAACAATAAGTGCAAACCACAAACAGTCATATTAAGACTATGGTTTGTTTTTCTTCTTCTCCCAAATCTCCTAAAATACTGTTTATTGTTTCCACTGGAAAGCCAAAATGCAGCCAAACATACAACTTAAAAAGGGGGTGTGCAGCCTATGCGTGATAAATTTCCTCTCAGGAGAAACAGCCAATCAGCTTGCTGGTTTTGCGGAGCGCGGTGGGCTTGTAATGACAGAACCTCCACCCCCTCCACCCCTGGAGCGCTGATTCTACGTTTGCGTACACCACAAACAGTATGTAGTTGCACTCCTGCTGTTTTGCCAGATCCCGCTTAAAAAGTCCACACTAACCTATTTTTTTCCCGCGAGACAGGTTAAAGCTTGACGAGAAATATCATCACGTAATCTCGCGAGATCTCGTGCCACGAGATCTCGTCACACCCTTAATAAAGATATCTTAATACTATGTCTGTTAGCTGAGGTATCAGAGCTAGGGATCTGGTGCTTTCCACTAAGTGCACTTGCTGTTTGAAAAGAGGTTCTGTATTAGGAAAGTTCCTCACTACTAAATATTCCACAGCCAACTGTCAGTGATATTATAACACAGTGGAAGACACTGTGAACGACAGTGACTCTGTCAGTGTAAAATAACAGAGCGGGGTCAGCGGATGCTGAGGAGCATAGTGCACAGAGTTCACCAACTTTCGGCAGAGTCACTACACTAATCACTACACACCTCCAAACTTAATGTAGCTTCAGATTAGTTCATCACTACACACCTCCAAACTTCATGTAGCTTCAGAGTTCATCACTACACACCTCCAAACTACATGTAGCTTCAGATTAGTTCATCATCACTACACACCTCCAGACTTCATGTAGCTTCAGAACAGTTCATCACTGCACACCTCCAAACTTCATGTAGCTTCAGATTAGATCATCACTACACACCTCCAAACTTCATGTAGCTTCAGAGTTCATCATCACTACACACCTCCAAACTTTATGTAGTTTCAGAGTTTATCATCACTACACACCTCCAAACTTTATGTAGTTTCAGAGTTTATCACTACACACCTCCAAACTTTATGTAGCTTCAGAGTTCATCACTACACACCTCCAAACTTTATGTAGCTTCAGAGTTCATCACTACACACCTCCAAACTTTATGTAGCTTCAGAGTTCATCACTACACACCTCCAAACTTTATGTAGCTTCAGAGTTCATCACTACACACCTCCAAACTTTATGTAGCTTCAGAAATCATCACTACACACCTCCAAACTTCATGTAGCTTCAGAGTTCATCACTACACACCTCCAAACTTCATGTAGCTTCAGAGTTCATCACTACACACCTCCAAACTTCATGTAGCTTCAGAGTTCATCACTACACACCTCCAAACTTCATGTAGCTTCAGATTAGTTCATCATCACTACACACCTCCAGACTTCATGTAGCTTCAGAACAGTTCATCACTACACACCTCAAAAACTACATGTAGCTTCAGAACAGTTCATCACTACTCACCTCCAAACTTCATGTAGCTTCAGAGTTCATCACTACACACCTCCAAACTTCATGTAGCTTCAGAGTTCATCCCTACACACCTCCAAACTTTATGTAGCTTCAGAGTTCATCATCACTACACACCTCCAAACTTCATGTAGCTTCAGAGTTCATCATCACTACACACCTCCAAACTTCATGTAGCTTCAGAGTTCATCATCACTACACACCTCCAAACTACATGTAGCTTCAGAGTTCATCATCACTTCACACCTCCAAACTTCATGTAGCTTCAGAGTTCATCATCACTACACACCTCCAAACTTTATGTAGTTTCAGAGTTTATCATCACTACACACCTCCAAACTTTATGTAGTTTCAGAGTTTATCACTACACACCTCCAAACTTCATGTAGCTTCAGTGTTCATCACTACACACCTTCAAACTTCATGTAGCTTCAGAGTTCATCACTACACACCTCCAAACTTCATGTAGCTTCAGTGTTCATCACTACACACCTCCAAACGTCATGTAGCTTCAGAGTTCATCACTACACACCTCCAAACTTCATGTAGCTTCAGTGTTCATCACTACACACCTCCAAACGTCATGTAGCTTCAGAGTTCATCACTACACTCCTCCAAACTTCATGTAGCTTCAGATTAGATCAAGAAAAGTAGAGCGTAGAGAGACTCATGGAATGGAGAGTTTCCATTACAAAGCAGCACGGATACATTTAATACATTTATTTTACTACAATTCTCAAAACATAGAGAGTATATTTTTAATATCATGCCATATAAGATTATTCACATCTCATAAAACCTCCCGTATTTTTCCCATTTTTGTTTCTGGTGTCATGCAGCGCTGATATAATGGACACAAATGTCATTAGTGCACTTCTTTGGTGGAAAAAGAAAGACATAGGGATCTGGGCCTTTTAATACCGTTTATACTTCCTTTCCCACATCCTGTCTTCAGGGATATTCTTACCCTCTGCAGCCTGGCTCATGCTGGCCTCCAGGTTGCATGTTGCACGCTTGGCGGTTTCTTCATCAATAATTTGTCTATTGGGTTTCCCTGGTGCCTCTAAGTGGCTGTATATATGTTATAAATGATGAAACTGTGACAAAGCAGTCCATCCAGTCTGTCTGAGGACCAGCTATAAGCCAGGGTTACATTTCCGCCTGATTTATGGCTTAGCTGTCTCTTGTAGCATGTTGATCCTGTGGATTGATCTAGAAGCTTTTTGGGTATGGATTAAATGCTATTGTGTTGTTATCTGATTAGGGCTTTAAAGTATGTTGGATGATGCTGAAGTTCAAGATCAAGTAGAGCTGGACATTAATTTGCTATCAATATATATATATATATATATACAGTACAGGTCAAAAGTTTGGATACACCTTCTATTTTTCAATGCTTTTTCTTTATTTTCATGATTAATATATTTACATTGTAGATTCTCACTGAAGGCACAAAAACTATGAATGAACACATGTGGAGTTTTATACTTAACAAAAAAGGTGAAATAACTAAAAAAAAAAAAAGTTATATTCTAGTTTCTTCAAAATAGCCACTCTTTGCTCTGATTACTGCTTTGCACACTCTTGGCATCATTCTCTCAAAGAGTTCAAGAGGTGGCCACCTGAAATGGTTTTCCAACAGTCTTGAAGGAAGGAGTTCCCAGAGGTGTTTATTAGCACTTGTTGCCCCTTTGCCTTCTTCACTCTGTGGTCCAGCTCACCCCAAACCATCTGGATTGTGTTCAAGTACATAAATAGTTCATAGTTTTGATGCTTCAGTGAGAATCTACAATGTAAATAGTCATGAAAATAAAGAAAACAAACAGAAAAAGAGAAGGTGTGTCCAAACTTTTGGCCTGTACTGTATATATTGCAATAAAATTGTTATAAACACATTTTTGATATTTCAATATCAATATCAACCCACTTAAGGACAGTATTAAGATAGCAGCTACATTACAGTGTTTTAAGCATCATAAGTAAAGATCAGTGAGAATTCCAGCTCAGAAAAAAAAATTAACACCATCACTAACTTGCTTCAAGCCCGCCGAAACCGACTGTTAGCATCATGGCTAACCTGCTCTATGGGTGGGAATCACAGGGCATAATAAAGGACATTTAAATATTGTGATTTGGAGACTATGGTCAGACATCTTAACTTTATTAATATTTGCATCTCAAATGAAGATGGATATCCTGAAAATATCATCTGATATGTGTAACTGTCTCTTATGAAGTTTTAGTTCATTTTTATAAGAATAAATGTACATCAAACTATTAAAACATTTCACAAAATTGAATATATTGTAAAATAAATGTTGGCCATATGGTCTAACCCTTTAGAGAAACCAGAAACAGAACCAGGCCAAGACTGAAGTGTATTGAGTTGAATTGGGTTGGGTTGGTTTGAGTTAGGTTGAGTTGGGATGAGTTAGGTTGGGTTGGGTTGAGTTAAGTTAAGTTGAGTTGAGTTGGGTTGAAGTGAATTGAGTTGAGTTGGGTTGAGTTGGGTTGAGTTGGGTTGAAGTGAATTGAGTTGAGTTGAGTTGGGTTGGGTTGAGTTGAGTTGGGTTGAAGTGAGTTGAGTTGGGTTGGGTTGAGTTGGGCTGAGTTGAGTTGAGCTGAGTTGAGTTGGGTTGAGTTCAGTTGAGTTGGGTTGAGTCGGGTTGAGTTGAGTTGAGTTGAGCTGAGTTGAGTTGAGTTGAGTTGAGTTGAGTTGAGTTGGGTTGAGTTCAGTTGAGTTGGGTTGAGTCGGGTTGAAGTGAGTTGAGATTAAAGCTAAAGGAAATGTTCTGGTAGCAGTTTGGCATTAAGCTCTCAGTTATGTAGAGCTATGCTGGAGAAGGTGTGAAGGAGATGAGGTTCACTTGTACTGTGGAGAAAACTATATATAGCTCAGATATTTGAGTGTTATCAGCACACTTTCCACTGTGAGTGAACGTGAATATCATTGCTGTTTAAACTAAACCATGTACAGTATCAGCAGTAGATTAACTGTAGCATTGGGATTAGGGGTGGGCGATATGGCCCTAATATAATATTACGATATTTTTGCGATAATGATATTCTTGGGGATATGACAAAACATTCAATTAAAACATAAATATTTCAAGAATACCTTACTGCAACAAAATTCAAATTAAATTTTAATATTGTATAAAATATAATATGGCACACCCCTAACTGAGATATAAAAAAACAAGAATTTTCATCAGATTTATAACAGAAGTCAATGATCCAGAATGTCGTGATACTAATACTACACTGCAAATATCTAAATATATATCCAGATAATCTATATAACACTATAATCTGTCTCTAGTAGATATATAATGGGAAATGAGAACAGTGTGAATTTTCCTTTTGCTAAAAACAGCAAAAAAGTAGTACCCTGATGTGATAATTAGGGGTGTGTGATATGGCACGATATTTTAGGATATAATATCGTTCGCGATATTCAAAAAAGTTGCCGATATTATTGCGTACGATACGATATGGCACACCACTAATTGTGATACATCTGTTCAGGGCTAATTCTAACATCTGATACATGTTTAAAACTTGGGGCTGCTGTAAATTCAATTGGATTATCTTTTGTGTAAAATCTATTTTACCAGTCCCAAGTGTGCTCTGGAGTGATGCGCTTGTAGTGAGAACGTGATCCGGTCTTGATCCGACCTAGATATTAAATATACTCCTTTTTTTGAGCTGAACTGCTGATGAGGTGCAGTTTATTCTGATATATTAGCCGGATAATGCTAATTACCACAGCTATGAACAAATACTTTTCCATGCATCTCCATGCTGTTTACATGCACCGTGTGTGCTGTGTTCACTACTTGTGGTACTTATGTTCACTACTCGCACTACTTATGAGAGCATAAACAGCACTCGAACACACCCACAAGAAACAAATATGGGGCAACACGAGCGATTTGCCCCCTGCCAATGTGAATAAAGGGTTACCCAAAACCAGAATTTTTTAAAAACATAGGTTTTGTCTGCATTTTTACAAATATCTTCGTCCACACCAGCACAGAACACAGTACAGATTAATATTAAAACCCATGTTGAATAAAATAACTAATAGGTGTACAGCTGAAAAACAGCAGGATTTGAAATATCTGAACGCAGTGCAAGGCGCCTCTGAAAAGTTCGAGTAAAATTAAATTTTTGATGTAAACATGTTATTAATCTGCAAATCACAGAGGCAACAGAAACATTCAAGGAGCTGTCCATATTATAATCCATAATTAATTAATGGTATTATCTTATTTAGGAGTATTTTATCCTCTTCAGAAACACAGATGCCGTGAAATATCATAGATAATTGTCTTCTGATCACAGTATGATCGCTATCATAGGCAACATACCGTGTTAAAATCGTATTGTGAGATGCCCTGTAACTCCCATCCCTACGAGCTAATTGAGAGGTGATGTTTGTTTGTGAGTATTAGCTGTAGCATATGGTCAGATGGCATGAAGTCTTAGTAGGCGTCTCATGTTTAGGATTCTCTAGAAATGACTCATAACTTGTTTTATTTTATTTTTCAAAGCCAGAGGACAGACTGTCTCATGCTCTTAATGTTTCTGAACTGCCCTTGGCTTCATATTCACAGCATCGCAGCTCAGTGAATAAACCACTCTTTACATGAATACATTCAGTGATCTGTTTATACAGTAATACACTGTATGTCCAAATATTTTTTTTTTATATTATTGAATGCATTTAGCTACTTTTAAGCTGCACCCATTGCCTACAGGAACAAGCTTGTCTAGTCCCTGTAGAGAAGTATTGCCAATAGAATAGACTCTAAAATCTCTGAACCAGATACAAACAGGAAGCTAATGTGCTATGTGCTAGCAGGATATGAAGCCCCAGCATTGAGCTGTGAAGCAGTGAGAGGACCTGTGTTCTCTGAAATGATGGTGCTCCATCCAGTACTTTTGGATAGCATGAGTTGGATGGTTGGGTAGTTGGAAAGTTGGCTAGTTGGATGTCTGGATGGTTGAATAGTTGGGAACTTGGGTAGTTGGATGTTTGGGTTGGATATTTCATGATTGGGTAGTTAGGATGGTTGGATATTTGGATGGTTGGGTAGTTGGAAAGTTGGATGGTTGAATTGTTGGGTGGTTGAAAAGTTGGCTAGTTGGATGGTTGAAAAGTTGGGTTGTTGCATGATTGTATAGTTGGAAAGTTGTATACTTGGGTGGTTGGATGGTTAGGTGGTTGGAAAGTTGGCTAGTTGGATGGTTGAAAAGTTGGGTAGTTGAATGATTGTATAGTTGGAAAGTTGTATACTTGGGTGGTTGGATGGTTGGGTGGTTGGAAAGTTGGCTAGTTGGATGGTTGAATAGTTGGGTAATTGGAATATTCGGTAGTTAGATTGTTGAATGGTTGTGTAGTTGGATGGTTAATGGTTGGATATTTGGAAAGTTGGGTAGATGGAATGTTGGCTAGTTGGAAAGTTGGCTAGTTGAATATTTGGAAAGTTGGATGGTTGGATATTTGGAATGTTAGGTAGTTGGAAAGTTCCAAATCCAACATTCTGACCTTAGCATTCCACTTGTTTCATGATACTGTTTGTTCAGAGAGTAGAGCTGCATGTAATAAATAATCAGATGATTATTTATTTGGTTAGTCGATTAGTCAGCGATTATCATTAAAATGAAAGAAACTGATGAATTATGATATGTATAAAGTAAATATGTAATCTGTTTTGTTTGGGCAATTTTGAGACGTCCATGTACCGTCTCTATCCTGTTTCCATTTTAAATAAAATAATAGCTTGTATAGAAGCTGTTTAGCTTGTCATCAGGATCTTCTTTTGCATTAGAGTCAAATTAAGTCCAGAATCATCTCATAATAATAAAAGAGCTGGACATAATCGTAGTCTGATATCTAACAGTTCTGAAATAAACTCTATTACAAAAGTCCAAAACCTTACAGATGTATACAGTGGTAATGGTTTATTCCCTGTTTATATTTTCTTGTGAACCACTTCGCCTCCCGGTTCCTGACCCTGCCGGTTTCTTAATGTGAAGGAACCTGGAGGCCAGCAACCTCCTTGTGCTTAAAGTTGATCTGCATTTGTGCTGCGTTCACTCTTTGTACGTCTGCTGATGCTGCATTTCCACACATAATAAAACAAGCAGCTACAGCCAAACAAAACAACTCAGCATGAACGGAGCAGGCTATTATCTTCCGCCGCAGGCTCGGCCCATACGCTTCCACTGATAGAGAAGACCCCGACCTGCCTTACAGCTGATAGCCTCAGCCGCGTGTGACTGAGAATAAAGCTGCTGTATGTTCCGAGCCATCTCAGAGCAGGAGTGCTGATTCTTGTATTGGTTGGTTTTGTGAATAAAGCCTGCTCCGTTCATGCTGTTGTTTTGTTTGGCTGTAGCTGCTTGTTTTATTGTGATGAATAAGCAGATCTTGGATCAGAACTGTCTTGAAAGTTGTATAAAAACTGAGTGAATATTACATTTTTCTCTTTTCTTTCAATCTTCAACCTTGTTCACCTTATTTTAGATGGCAATGCATAATGCAGAGAATCCCAGTCTTTGGCCGAATTATTTTGGTTGATTATGTAATATATGGAGGCCAAAGTTGTGTATAATCAGATAATAAGCAGATAATCAGTCTCTGGTTTATTAGGTTTCCTTATGCATGCAGTCATTAGTATGGCTCAACAACACCAACAGTTAAATGCAATATTGGGTAAAAATATGGGTAGTTAGATTGTTGAATGGTTGTGTAGTTGGATGGTTGACGGTTGGATATTTGGAAAGTTAGGTAGATGGAATGTTGGGTAGTTGGAAAGTTGGCTAGTTGAATAGTTGGGTAGTTGGATGGTTGGATAGATGGAAATATGGGTATTTAGATTGTTGGATGGTTGTGTAGGTAGATGGTTGGATATTTGGAAAGTTGGATGGTTGGATATTTGGAACGTTAGGTAGTTCCCAATCCAACATTCTGGTTTATTAGGTTTATTAGGTTTCCTTATGCATGCAGTCATTAGTATGGCTCAACAATACAAACAATGAAATGCAATATTGGGTAAAACGTCTGGAAATAACGACAGTGACAGTATGAAGAGTGATATTTGATTATTGAAATAGTGTTAAATAGTTTAAACTACAGATTTCTCAATATATAACACTATAGAATAAAACAAAATGACACATTATTTTTTATTGAGAGGCTTACATTAACAAATAAATGTAGAACAGAAGAAATTGATTCATCTACGCGAAAAAAAAAAAAATACTTAATGCAGGGCCGCCACTTATTAAGACGTGGGAATGAGATAATTAACTCCTGGGGCCGACTTATGAAGACATTGGAGTCAGATAATTCATAAGTCGTGTGGATGGCTTATTAAGGCATGGGAATGAGATAATTAAGTCCAGGTCATATAAGCTGTCATAAATGCTTGTTAGATAGTAAAGGATTAGCTGTGATGCTGTGAACTGTTTTTCTGAGCTGGATTACTCACTGATATTAACAAGTTGACATCACTGTTGGGTTAGCTAGGGTACATATCGGTGTTTGGTAAGATGGATACACTTTTTTCCAATCTTGAGTTATGCAACTTATAAAACTGGCAAGTAATTAGCTGACATATTGAGCTAAAATAAATTAGTTGGTTTTCAATTAGATTTTTTTTGGGTAGGACTTTATAATAAGGGTATATTTATTAACAATACTTATGACAGAATATCTCAACTAATTATTAATAGGCACTAGTTAAAAAAAATATTAAAGTCTCTATTCATTATAAATGAACAGAATTTACAGTATTCTTAAACATTAGAATTGAAAATATATGTATAATAATATCTATATCTAGTGATAGTTACTGTCGTAAGTGCTGGTAATTGATGTACCTTTACTGAAAAGTGTTACCATTATTTCTTCTTTCCATTTTTGGCCAAATAATTTTGGTTACTGATATTTTGGTTCATTTCTATAAACAAACAAACAAAAAAGGAGAAGTTAGTATCTAATAAACTCTAATAAATAAATGCGTATGTGTGTGTATGTAAACACTGCTTGGACCCCTACAATCATATGAAAAAGGTTGGGCACCCCTATTAATCTTAATTATTTTTAGTTCTAAATATTTGGGTGTTTGCAACAGCCATTTCAGTTTGATATATCTAATAACTGATGGACACAGTAATATTTCAGGATTGAAATGAGGTTTATTGTACTAACAGAAAATGTGCAATATGCATTAAACCAAAATTTGACCGGTGCAAAAGTATGGGCACCCTTATCATTTTATTGATTTGAATACTGAAACAATTTTTTACTGACTTACTGAAGCACAAAATTGGTTTGGTAACCTCATTGAGCTTTGAACTTCATAGCCAGGTGTATCCAATAATGAGAAAAGGTATTTAAGGTGGCCAATTGCAAGTTGTTCTCCTATTTGAATCTCCTCTGAAGAGTGGCATCATGGGCTCATCAAAACAACTCTCAAATGATCTAAAAACAAAGATTGTTCAACATAGTTGTTCAGGGGAAGGATACAAAAAGTTGTCTCAGAGATTTAACCTGTCAGTTTCCACTGTGAGGAACATAGTAAGGAAATAGAAGACCACAGGGACAGTTCTTGTTAAGCCCAGAAGTGGCAGGCCAAGAAAAATATCAGAAAGGCAGAGAAGAAGAATGGTGAGAACAGTCAAGGACAATCCACAGACCACCTCCAAAGAGCTGCAGCATCATCTTGCTGCAGATGGTGTCACTGTGCATCGGTCAACAATACAGCGCACTTTGCATAAGGAGAAGCTGTATGGGAGAGTGATGCAAGCACGCCACAAACAGAGTCGCCTGAGGTATGCAAAAGGCAAAAGCACACCTCAGGCGACTCTGTTTGTGGCTTGCAGAAATGGCTTCTTCCACATCACTCTCCCATACAGCTTCTCCATCTGTAAAAACAGTAGAAACAGCTGTACATGAGATTTAAAAGGCATTTAAATGTCTGGATGTTGTTTAAAAGTGGAAAGTTCTGATATTTAGGTACTGTTACAAATTATTGGTTAGTCAACAATGAAATTTGTAGTCGATAAATTCAAATAATCAACAGTGTCGATTATATTGACTAATCGTTGCAGCCCTAATTTGCGATTAATGAACTTTAGAGTGTTTTATAAGTTCAGAATAATTAAATAGAGAGTGTGTACAGGGATCTGCTCTACTGATTGATTTCTTCTCATGCAGAGTTGACTGGGAGGTATACTAGCTGTAATGTATTAAACTAATTGGTGTGATTTTCTCACCTGCATGCTTTAGGCTAATTAGAGGCTGATCAGGAAGAATCACATGCAGTTCCAGTCCTCTGTATCACAGCTGGCTGTCTGTCTGTCTGTCTCTCTCTCCTCACCCTCTCTGTCCCTCTGTCCCCACCAAACAAGGCAAACTATCTAGTGCATGACATTCAGGATGCTGAGAATGACTGTGAGACTCCACAGAAGTGTGCAGTTATTCCTGAGTATTTTATTTAACTCAGTCAGTGGTGTTTGTGTATTCTGCTCTCCTGGAATTTCTTTCTCTCAAGCTGGCAGTGTTGTCCAGCGGTCATCTTAGAGATGGACCGGGTTTTTTTTTTTGTTTTTTTTTTTTTGGGCAAATACTGATAACTGAACATGATTTATTTGAATGATTTCATAAACGATTTCATATGTTTTTAATAAATAAAATACAATATTTTTCAAAATTCTAAGTCTAAGTCTGAAATATACCACTTTAAATAATACATTTTCCTGATTATTTTCATTTACACACCATTTTACTTACTATCTTTATCTATCTTTGACAGTGTTGTGTAAACTAAGATTTTTCAAATTGATGTTTTATTTCACGATGTCTCCTAATATTAAACTCCTTAATTACAGCAACTTTTAGACTCTTTGGCCCGTTTTTCTGCGCTACAACTGCGCACCCTCTCCAATTTAGACGCTTTGGCCCGTTTTTCTGCGCTAGAAATGCGCACTTTCTCCGCTTTTAGACTCTTTGGCACGTTTTTCTATGCTACAACTGCGCACCCTCTCCACTTTTAGACTCTTTGGCCCGTTTTTCTGTGCTAGAAATGTGCGCTCTCTCCGCTTTTAAATTCTTTGGCCCGTTTTTCTGCACTAGAAATGCGCACTCTCTCCGCTTTTAGACTCTTTGGCCTGTTTTTCTGCGCTAGAAATGCGCGCTCTCTACGCTTTTAGACTCTTTGGCCCATTTTTCTGCGCTAGAAATGCGCACCCTCTCCACTTTTAGACTCTTTGGCCCATTTTTCTGCGCTAGAAATGCGCACCCTCTCCACTTTTAGACTCTTTGGCCCGTTTTTCTGCGCTAGAAATGCGCACCCTCTCCACTTTTAGACTCTTTGGCCTGTTTTTCTGCGCTAGAAATGCGCACACTCTCTGCTTTTAGACTCTTTGGCCTGTTTTTCTGCGCTACAATTGCGCACCTTCTCCGCTTTTAGACTCTTTGGCCCGTTTTTCTGCGCTAGAAATGCGCACCCTCTCCACTTTTAGACTCTTTGGCCCATTTTTCTGCGCTAGAAATGCGCACCCTCTCCACTTTTAGACTCTTTGGCACATTTTTCTGCGCTAGAAATGCGCACCCTCTCCACTTTTAGACTCTTTGGCCTGTTTTTCTGCTCTAGAAATGCGTGCACTCTCTGCTTTTAGACTCTTTGGCCTGTTTTTCTGCGCTACAATTGCGCACCTTCTCCGCTTTTAGACTCTTTGGCCCGTTTCTGACACCTAGAGTTCAAACTTTGAATCTCACATTATAAAAACCTGCTTAACAGCGGGCCAACTTTCATTCTATTTGTAAAATACCTCCTCCAATACCGCTCTAAAAAAGGAAACGGGACGCAAATGGCCCGCGGGCCGTAGTTTGGACACCCCTGGTCTAAGACAATACAAAAAACTGTCATGTTTTTATTATTAGAACAAAATCGTGCCTTTTTTAAAAATGCAAAATGTCAATAAAAAATAAATGTTGGCCCTTTTTCACCACTGATTATATTAACTAACCTAGATGTAGTTTGTCTTGCTTTTCAAAGCTTTCATTTATTTACCTAACCTCTTTAATATCTCCTTAATAAACAGGCAAACCAGCAAAGTACAGTATATTTACATCAGCAGTGCTACTCTAGCCATAAATTTACATCAGCAGTGCTACTCTAGCCATGAATTTACATCAGCAGTGCTACTCTAGCCATGAATGTACTTCAAAAGTGCTACTCTAGTCATTAATTTATCTTAGAAGTGCTACTTTAGTCATGAATTTACCTCAGCAGTGCTACTCTAGTCATTCATTTACCTCAGCAGTGCTACACTTGTCATAAATTTGCCTCAGCAGTGCTACTCTAGCCATGAATTATACATATACCATAATACATAGACTGTACTTAGGTTGTACCACATAATAAAGTTAAATTAGTATTTTGTAATATTTCAGACCTTATTTATTTAAAAATAAACAATATTTTTTAATATCTTTTAACAATTTTATCAACATTTTTCTGACCTAATGTTGTTGCAGGCTTTTAGAGGAATGGCAGTACTCATCGCCTCACAGACAGTGGGTTGTTATTCTGTGTTTGTCTCACTTCTGTCTGTTTCCATTAGGTCTGATTCAGAGATGTACTCCAGTGAAGTATCACTACACCTCGTCCATCCTGCCCAAAAACCTGCCCGTCAACATCACCAAGACCATCCGGCAGGACGAGTGGCACGCCCTGCGTAAGTCTCAGAGTCTGCAGAATTCACAAATACTATATAATATATCTAATCAATTAGTTGTATAATTACTATATAATCAAATAGCTGTAATTTAAACATTGCACTTTTAAAAATCCCTCAGTATAAAGACACATAAAAATTAAATAGTGTTTTATATATGTATATATATATTTACATCATCTGAACAGTTGATAAACGTCAAGTAATGACCTGTTGAATAATTATTTTTTTGAATGTTTTTCAAAAGTCTAAGGCAATACCAAAAATTGTCATGTTTTTCCTATTAGAACAAAATCGTGCCTTTTTTAAAATGCAAAATGTCATTAAAAAAGTAACCAAAATAATAATGAAACATCAATAAATAACAAGACTGAGCAGGACTGAACTGAGGTCTTTGGAATGATGGTCGGGGTTTTAATCTAAATCTTTTGGATAAGTTGGAGAGTTTGATATGAGGTGGCTGTGGCTGAATTTAGTCAATTTCTCACAGTAATGTTTGAAAATATAGTACGAAGCCCTTGTTATACAGTAAAGACAGTCATGAGGGAAACTATAAAAGAGAAGGTGTCCCAATACTTTTGTCCATACGGTGTAGAATACTGCATCACTATTAGTCTATATAATGTTTAGTTAGTCTATAATATTACAGAACCGAGTGATTCATAACCTGTGAGTGATTCATAACTTACGCGTGGGTAGTGTAGGTTAGGTGTGATTAAAGCATGTGCTGTTAAAGTGTGTGTGTTTGTGTGTGTGTGTGTGTAGATCTGCGGAGGATGACCGCAGGCTTTGTTGGCATGGCCGTCTCCATCATCCTCTTCGGATGGACCATCGGGGTGCTGGGCTGCTGCCAGCAGCATGATCTCATGCAGTATGTAGCTGGACTACTCTTCCTCATGGGAGGTGAGTGAAACTGTGTGTGTGTGTGTGTGTGTGTGTGTGTGTGTGCGTGTGTGTCTGTGAGAGCAGGTTTTGTAGTTTCCTGTGTACATTGAGTTCTTATATTGAGTGAGTATTTTAATGCAAGAAAATGTTTTAATGTAATAAAATATTATTAATACATTATATATTATATTTTAATATTTTTCCGTTTGCAATACTGTATGGATTCTCAAAAACACAGAATTCATTTTTAATTATTAGTTTACATGTGAACATTGGTGGAAGACAGGTTTGTTTTGTGGTCCATTGTCTATGACACTGTCCTAATTGGATAAGCCGTAAGCTTTAAACCATTAAGACAATAAATTGCGTACAGTTTTGCAATACATTGTGACAGTACCAGTCAAAAGTTTGGCCACACCTTAAAGTCAGTGTTTCTTTATTATTTTAAATGTTCTGCATTGTAGATTAATACTAAAGTCATTTAAACTATAAATAAACTATAAAGTTGTTTAATTGAACTGAACTGGTTTGCCATTTATTTATTGCACCTGCTATGTTTTTTTATACCCTTATTATGAAGGTGAGGACTTATGGGTACTTTAACAGGTCTAATCTTAATCTGAGATAGCGTCGCCATCTAGTGGTGATTTTAACAAGAAACTTTGGCTATTTGTCTGTGAGCCAGGGCTTCTTATGCAATATCTGTGTTTAAACTCACAAACTTTCCCATAAAACATTCCCATAAACACAGACCTAAACCTGGTGGAAATCCTTACTTCCACTTGGTGTAAAATATGAGACCACTTATAAATGATGAGTTTCATTGATTTTACCAAATTGAAAACCTCTGGAATATAATTAAGAGGAAGATGGATGATCACAAGCCACCAAACCAAGCTGAACTGCTTGAATTTTTGCACCAGGAGTGCAGGCATAAAGTTATTCAAAAGCAGTGTGTAAGACTGGTGGAGGAGAACATGATGCCAAGATGCATGAAAACTGTGATTAAAATCAGGGTTATTCCACCAAATATTGATTTCTAAACTCTTAAATTTTTATGAATATGAACTTGTTTTCATTGCTTTATTTGAGGTCAGAAAGCTCTGTAATTGATTTTTTTTTCTGTAAATAAATGCTCTAAATGACAATATTTTTATTCGTAATTTGGGAGATATGTTGTCTGTAGTTTATAGAATAAAACAACAATGTTCATTTTATTCAAACATAAACCTATAAATAGCAAAATCAGAGAAACTGTCTTCTCTTTCTGACTTTATATTCTGGTATTTCTCTCTCCTGTAGGAACGTGCTGTATAATCTCGTTGTGTACCTGCGTGGCGGGTATTAACTTCGAGCTGTCGCGGTACCCCCGCTACCTGTACGGCCTGCCCGAGGACATCAGCCACGGCTACGGCTGGTCCATGTTCTGCGCCTGGGGAGGCCTGGGACTCACCCTGCTGGCCGGGTTCCTGTGCACGCTGGCCCCCTCCCTCAGCAGCACCTCGGCTCGCACCACCGTGCACAAGCCCCGGCACGAGAACGGGACCGTGTGAACGGGAGCTGCCTTTACTGAAACATCTGCACAACGTCTACAGGACCTTTAGGACACCACAGCTGGACTGTTGAATCACTGATGTGTTGTTTGCGTTCACACCACTCATCCGTCTCGCCGTACGAGGTGTGTGTGTTTTTCAGGAGTTTTTAAAGCTGTTTACTGAAGACGTCCAGCCCTAATCTGACGGTGTTCCACTGTCTTCATCCAGAAGATGTTCTTTTTGGCCGCTGTGGAGCTAAACAATTTCCATTCCCATCATTTTACAAATAAATACAAATAAATACATTGGCACAGATAAATGTAGTACACATACATACACACTTACACAATCTGTGTTCCAAAGCCTAGGCTGCAGTCAGTGCAGTATGCACAGTTAGTAATACTGTGCTATAAAGCACAGTACTCCTTCCCAGTAGATCACTGGTCATTAGGGAAGGGATGCATCAAATTGTATATTTTTATCGTCGTTTAATTTTTTTATTTTACCACTTTTTTTCACCACTGCATACATTAAATAGCTTGAATGTATTTATTTAAGGTACTAATTAAAAAAAAAAACTTCAACTTAAAGTTATTCATTTATTGAACATTTTAAACAACCCAGTAGACAAAAAGCACAATACAGCGTTTCTACTACAAAGATTTTATTTTAAGCCAACGCTTCTTTATATTTGTAATGAAATGCCATGAAGTCGCAATTACAAAACACTTTAGCTGGCTTTTATTTTGAAATATAGGTTCTGGAGTGGTTTAGCCATGGTTGCTAACAGTACGGTTAAAACTGCAGTGCTAAAAGGCACAGGAGCCAGCCTTGTTGCTAGTTAACTGATTTTCTGAGCTGGATTACTCGCTGAGTTGATGACAGACCAGAGTCCCTGTTTGAGCTCAGTTTTTACACGACCCTGTGGCTGTAGGGAGCCATTCTGTCTGCTTTTAGCTAACTCTATCATCTTTTTGGCTTCATTTTAATAAATTAGGGATAGAAATTGTGAACTAAAATAGTAAAAAAAAAAAAAAGTCATTCAACACCAAAAGTGCTTTTTTTTTGCCGAATATTTCCAGTTGGCATATATTTGGTACATCCATAACTTATAAATCTCAAAACTTAAATATACATAAGCATTATGTTCGTTATCAAGAATTAAAAGTGTATTGGTGATGCGATACGTATCACAATACAATATAGGGTTTACGATTCAGTTTATCACGCTATGTTACGTTACTGTAAGCAAGGCAGTATATCGGGATTGTTTAAATCAATTTTTAGGAACAAAAACAGGAAAAAAAGGATACATGCAGGTTATGTCATAGATTTGACATTAGATAGAATCATAAATTGGCTTTAATAAACATCATGTGATGACATTGTGGTGGTTAACTCTGTGTTCACAGAGGTCATTTATAAATATTTTACAAATATTTAAAACAAACTCTGCTTCGTTGGTTTCGCTTTTTACCATTTTCACCCATTTTCTTGATGCTGTTTTTTTTGGGTCTTTTTCCATCGTATCTTATATAAGAATTGTGGGTAATCATAAAGGATACATCAGTCGCGTCCTTCAGATATCTCCATATGTCTGCTGCATTCTCAGCTGTATACACGCATGCTTTGGAACGCAGCTCCAGTCATAAATAACATCAGCATCAACAAGAACTGAACTGAACAGCACCGAAAATGTAACACACACACATATACACACACACATGCTACGCATTCCATTCAGGATAAACATTGTGCAACATCCCGCTCCTCTGTTCTGGAGCTACATGGAGTTCTCTACAGCATGGCCACCATCAGTCCTCCATCAGTCCTGCTCTTCTCCTGCCAACACACTTCAAACTAACACTCAAAACATGGCAGGGAAGTGACTGTTTATTTCTATATATCGTCTTAAAATGGTGCTCGGTTTTCACAATTTCACATCTGATTCTGCACTCACACACACACACACAGACACACACACACACAAAGACAAACACTTTCCAAGATTCCAAGATGTCTTGGGAGATGACACCGAGAAGAAGCTAACATGCAGGGGCAAGCAGCAAACACCCAGCCAAAAAAAAAAATGTTTTTTCCTGTCAGTGGTTTGTACTGCATTGGTTTGCATTTGTTAGTTAGACTGTCAAAAGTCTCAGTCTGGACCTGCTGGAGCTGAACCACCTGACTTAATCTAGAACTCTTGTGTAAAATGGACTTTTGTTGTAGTAAAACATGATAAAAAGTACTTACCTTTGATTTATAGCACACCTCCGCTCTCCCACAGCGTTCTGAGATCCAGAAATTTTAACAGTTTGTCTAAACACCCTTCAGACTGGGTGATACAGAGCATAAATTTTCCAAATAAATCGCTTTTTCCACTGTTATCCAAAGTCAAAGTAGCTCCACACCTCCTAGCGAGGATCCGGAGAGCTCTGACATTTAAAATGAGGCAATAATAACTTAAAAAGTGCTCAAAAAGCTTATTAAAAAAACACTGTTTACATTCTATAACGTGAGCTTCAGCTCGAATTTTCCTACCCATCGATACATGCTTCCCAAAGGTACTGCGCATGCGCTGACCTACACAATTTAATTATTTCTTGTGTTTTTTATTTATAATTATCTGTTTCAGGGGGATTTATGTGCATTAAACAACCTGGACGCACTGTCATTGCACAAAAGTGTAAATGGAAACTAAAAATTACAATTATTATCATAAATAAATACAAAAGCAGTTTGTAATGAGCTATATTTGCCATAACTTTGCCATGATACAATGATTTATGCAATCCAAATCTAATAACGTACATCTACTGGAATGTCACTGGGTACATTCCCTAAAATTGTGCTTCTTTTGTATTTTTACACTTAAATATACATTAGAGCAGCACAGTTCTACAAGCTAGGAAAATTCGACAGAACACCGGCTGCTATGCTATGCGGAGTCTATATATATATGTATAAGTGTCTGGATCTCGGAACGCTGTGCTATTTATCAAATTTAATTACTTTTTATCATGTTTTACTACACCAAAAGTCCATTTTACACCAGAGTTCTCCTTTAACTAAAAGGACCAATATGTAATATATTTCTTTAATAATTCATAAAAATGATCAGGATGTGCCATTAAAGCTAAGTTCAAGCTCTAGGCATGTCTAGGAGGGTAAATCTGTTTTAAAATGTGTTTTAGAATCTGATCCCGCCCCCTTTACATTCCCCAGTCCTTTTTCCACATCCGGGTTTGCCAGGTATGGAACACAACAGCAGGCAAACACAGCATACTGCAGTCTTGGCGTCTTTTTATAATAAGCAGATATATATTATGCCACAGTAGTAAGGAACAGGGGTGTCGCCATGTTTTCCTTCTAATTCAGCAGGTCTCACCGCTGAGTGGTGGTGGGGGAAGGGTAACTAAGTTAAAGGAGAACTCCGGTGTAAAATGGGCATTTGCTGTAGTAAAACATGATATAAAGTATTTACCTTTGATGAATAGCACACCTCCATTCTCTCAGAGCGTTCTGAGATCCAGAGAAATTTTAACAGTTTGTCCAAAACACCCTTCAGACCCTTCAGAACCAGGGATCAAAAACTTCCATAAACACATTCCTAAACCTTGTGGAAAGCCTTGAAAAAAGATATGAAGCAATGAAGAATGAACCTTATGCATTAAGAATAGGACGTCACTCCAGTTCATATGCGTGTGAAGGCAGACAAAATGAATACGTTTGGCAGTATAGTGTACCTAAAACTTTGGACTTATTTAGCTTCTTTTTTTTTCTCTGAAAGACTTCCATCTATTGTGTGACTATAAAAAAACTTCCTGCCACAGCAAATCCTGATCGGAGCTCTTAGCTGAATAAAAGAAAAGCATCGTCAACAAAACACACAGCTGCGGTTATCAGAGAGCTGAAGGATGTGGAAGTATGAATCGTATTAAAAGAGCTTCAGCCTATGCTTAGATTAAAGAAACATAGACCATACAGGTTCAACAAACTTCAACTTTCTGAGGCCTCTATCAGTCCATATGTATAAATCCTTTTCGTTTGCTCGTGTGTTTGTTTGTGTGTTTGTGGATTTCAGGTCTGTTCATATAAAAAGGTGCTGAAACGCAAAAAGAAATCTCTTAGACCCTGTTTACACCTGGTCCCTTTGTGTGATTAATATCTGGATTATATCCTGATTAGATTTTAACCACATGCATTAAGATTTGGCAGACAAATGTGTGTGAGATATGTTTCAGACCACTTCTTAAAATGTTTTGTTTGAGTAAATGGATTTGAATCTGTTTTAAATGCATTTCTGACCACTTCCTGAAGTGTTTTTTTTTTTTTTTTGAGTGATTGGATTAGCATCTGTTGCAGAAGTTTTTTTTAATTTATTCAATTAGAATCGGTTTTAAGTGCATCTCAGACAACCTTCTGAAGTGTTTTGTTTGAGTGGTTGAACTTGTATCTGTTTTAAACAGAGGTGAAAAAAGTACTGAAAATTGTAATTATGTAAAAGTACCTTTACTTTGCTAAAAATCTACTCAAGTGAAAGTAAAAGTACCCATCTAAAAATCTACTTGAGTAAAAGTAAAAAAGTACTCAATTTGAAATTTACTTTGAGTAAAAGTTACATAGTTACTTTTAATTATTACAAATCCTAAATTAAATAATTATTAAATTAAATAATTTGGACCTTTCAGCAAGTATTTGTTCAGACCACCCCATAAAAACGTTTTTTTAAGAACAAGTGGCATAGGTTTCTAAGATCCATTTTTTTCTTCACTGTTAAAAGTTATGGTTATATAGGTGACTGTAAACTTTATTTTTATAGTTTTACAGTTCATTATTCTTTTTTAACTTGCCATTGCCATGCTTTAACTGCTATTTACTTGTTTATTTAACATTCAAGCAGATTGTTTAATGTTGCCAATAAAAACTTAAGGAAATATCATTAAAACATGAAAACATACAAAAAACTGTTGGTCGGTGCATGCGCAGTGCCGTAAAGAAGCCCATATCGATGGGTAGCATAACTCAACAGAACACCAGTTCCCCCGAGCACAGCTGATTAACACAGCATCTCTCCTGCTAACCAGAATAAACACTGCATGGAGAAGTTCAGCTGCACTGCCATGGAGAACAAAACTCAATTTTTTGTTTTAATTCAAACTATTTGTTTTCTTCACAGCATTTTATTTTTTACTTAGTAATGGGGAATTTTCCAAAGTAGTGAAGTAAATTACCTATTATAAAATTCCAAATTACTCATAAAATCTACTCAATTGCAGTAATGCGAGTAAATGTAATAAGTTACTTTCCACCTCTGGTTTTAAATGTGTCTCAGACCACCTCCTGTAGTGGTTTGAGAGATTGGATCTGTTTTAAATTGGTTTTGTTTACACTTGCATTCTTGTGGCTTGGCCTTATCCAGATATAATCCTGATAATTAAGATGCATTAAGTGTTCAGGTGTAAACTGGGTTTTTTTTGTTCTCCTCATTATGACTGTCTCAGCAGATAATCCTGCTCTTCGAAGTTTTGAGGGTTTAGAACCCTGACTGAAATCCTTTGTTCATTTTCAGATATCTGTGGGGTATTGGTGGGTGGTATCCTGGTATCTACATTCTGCACAGCGTCGATTTGAATTGTCACAGATTAATCACGTAGAGTGCCACTGCGTAGTTCTATTGGATGGTGTATAGAAGTGTGTATACTGTTGGTGCAGTATGGGTACGTACATATTGTATATTGGTATGTAATGTACTGTAATGTTTACAGCCCAGCCTGTGTCCCCCTTAACCCTCATTAAAGAGTGGATCTAGAGGCTCAGGGAACCTGGCACGTCTTCTCAGTCAAACACAATCAACAACAATAATCAAATACAAAAAATTATTTAGTATTTTATTTAAAAAGCCCTATCCAAATGGGATTAGTTTCTCAGGTGGTCCTGGGGTAATTTTTTCTTTTATGTTTTTTTTTTTCCTCTGTGATTTTATTCCCGTACGGAACAACCATGCATGTATATGTTTTCCTCAGACAACCTCTGAGAAAGTTATACTGTTTTTTGCTTAACTCCAGTAATTTTAGTTCCGTCCAATTTCACCTGTCTCCTCGCATTTAATAAGATAACTATTTGTCTACTGCTATGCATCGTAATTATATTTTCCATGGAGATCTGCGTAAACACAACAGCGAGTGGAAATGGAGGAGCTACTGCACGCGATGTCACATGACCGAGAAAACTCACTGGTCCTCCTGTTTTTTCAATTGCAGTCCAGATGCACGAGTTTTATCACTGAGTAGAACTGTGAAATAATTTTTACAGACGTCCCCTTAGAAAATAATCCTGTTAGGATAGGGCTTGTAAAAAACATCGGTAACACTTTACAATAAGGGTTAAATATTACTAAATGTAATGTTTTAGAATGTTGTAAAATTAGTAGTAATTAGTTAAAACATTAGTCATTACATTTCTTTAATTAATATCTCAATTAATTAAAGAAATGTAATGACTAATGTTTTAACTAATTACTAGTGTTAATTTATAATTAGTTTAGACATTAGTTTAAAAATGAATAACTAATGTCTTAACTAATTACTAGAGTAATTAATAATTAATTGAGATGCTAGTTAAAAACTCATAATGATTAATAATGTCTTTACTAATTACTAGTGTAAATAAGTAGTTAAATAATAATTAATTGAGACCTTAATTTAAAAAAAATTAATGACTAATGTCTTAACTAACTACTAGTGTTAATTTATAATTAGTTAAGACATTAGTTAACAAAAATTAATGACTAATGTTTTAAGTAATTACTATTGTTAAATAATAACTAGTTGAGACATTATAAAAAAATCTAATGACTAATGTCTCAACTAATTACTTTGTGTTAATTAATAACTAGTTGAGATGTTATAAAAAATGTATGACTAATGTCTTAACTAATTACTAGTGTTAATTAACAAATAGTTGAGACACTAGTTAAAAAATCTAATGACTAATGTCATAACTAATTACTAGTGTTAATTAACAATTAGTTGAGACATTCTGTGTTAAGTATTGTTAAATAAGATTATACTCTTTTTGTAAAGTGTTATCAGTGCACCAACTCACTCTTATGATGTGACACTAATCTGACAGTATGGAACGCACACTCTAGTATGTGAGTACTGTAGTGAATAATAATACAGGCTGTGAAAAAGCACATTTATTATAAATTGTAAACTAATTATGCCTCAAATGTTGTAACCAAATGCACAAGAGTCACAGAGACGTTCGACTCCTGATCCAGAACCTGAGCACAACACAGTATCCTTTTTTATTTTATTATTATTTTTTTTTTCAGAACTAGGGTTAAAGTGTTAAAAGTAAAGTTTGTCAAGTCTAGTTCTCTAAAAACCTGATTCAGTTCAAATGTATAGCTGAAAATGTGTAAAAATGTATGTGATTTATTTTTTGATTCAATTTAATGGTTTCGGTAGATTTTACCGAATACAGAATGAATTAAGGACTCCCTAAATATTTGATATTTTTAAAAATATGGTTTAAAATTGTATCTCAAATCTGATGTTTTTAAAACCCCTCCACCCTTTTAAATTTTGAAAAAGGCTAAAAAATGTGAGGGTTATTTTGGAAGGGGCACTGGGTGATGTATGGGTTTAGAGGTGGGGCAGGCAGAGAGCTGATTGGCTGAGCTGTATCGGCAGCAGTGTGCCTCTGATAGCGGTGTGAACCAGATGGTTGGATGTCAGCAGGGGGGCCTGATTTTATGGATTAACTGATTTGCATATTGTGATGTGTCTGTGTACCTTGAAGTACATTGAAACGTCATTTATGTCTATAGCACAGTTGAACCTGAGAGGGTTCTGCCGCTGCAGAAATTCAGTCAAAAATGACCACAATAAACGCATTTTTTTATGTTTAGTAAAGGTTTATAAAATGTTTAAGCAGGACTGGTATGTTTTATTACTTCAAAATAGCACATTTCAGCTAGTAATGGAAAAAATATGGTTTAGGGTTTAGTGGCTCTTTAAGGCTGTTCACACTATGCTTTTAATTTGAATTTGAATCAGATCTGAACAGGTTCCACTGTTTATGAAACTGAACAAGCAAATAAATATTAGTAAATTTCATCATTTTTGATTCACTGATCACCAATAAAAATGCTGGGTATATACCTAAAATTACATTTTATTTTACAATGACTTCCATTCCTTCTTCTATAAAGTCATTAATTTAGGAATATGTGTTTTATTAAACAGGTTTTTGATGATACAGGTGATTAGAGGCTCTGTTGGGAACAGTAAAGGGACTGTAATATATGAAATATATTGAGTAATGTGTTGTATGAGAATGGAAAAAAAGCAGTATTATATCAGAATTCTTTTTTTTTTTTTTTTTTTTTACGTATCATACCAGAACTGAGCAAATAGCAATATTAAAAGCACCGAAAAATTAAAAGAAAACAGTCATTCACTATAAATTCTCATCTGTGTCATTAGCATCCAGTGTTACTAAGGGTTATAAGTTGTGGTTGTTCACAAAAAGGAAAAGGGTGAGATGAGTGAAATGAAAATGTAATGTAATGTAATGTGTGCAGAACGAAGAAGCAGCTTCAGAATAAAATTATACATATTTGTACAAAAGCCGTTCTTTATTTTGGCAGTCAAAGTAGCACCGTTTTAATTTTGTATGAACTGTTTTTATTATTGGTTAATCTGGTGAAGCAGGAGGTGAAGAACACAGGAATCATCACGTCTCGCATGTCCTTATGGCAGTGAATTGATTTCAATGTATTAAGAGACTTGTGTCCATTTTTTATTGATTTTTATTTTGAGGAAATAAAATGTAATTAACATTTACAGTGTGATGTGTTTCACTTAATTTGGCGTCGTTGATTTTAACATACACATTTTTTTAAGTAGAAAAAACAAGAAAATTAGCATACTGTACAAAATTCTCCGGTATAAAAGAAAGGAAATAATCCACAACATAGTTTAAAAATTTGAAAAATATATTTATATTTTTATTTTAAAAAGATATAATTAACTCCCCAGTCCATATTAAACTTAAATGTAAAAACTCACTCATGTTAAATTTACAGATGCTTTTTTGTGGACAAAAAAACAGTAAACACTGACAAGCCAAAAGTCACAAGATACCACCTCACAACTTATAAAGGTGCAGCCTTTGTCAAGCATTCTGTTCCCTGAAGTCAAACTACACAATTAATTTGCATACAGTCATGGATATACGGTACATGCTGTCCCATGACTTTTGGCACATCAGTGTATTTACTGATTACTGTTGTTTAGCTCCGCCCAATCATGTTGCGATGTTGCGGTTGCCAGAAATGCTTAATGCTGTTTGTTTTTTTGTTTGTTTTAAATAAGGCACAGTAGGAGGCAGTCAGTAAAAGTAGAGGTGTTTTGCATATTGTTGTAAGAGCAAGCAAGAACCTTGTATGTCCAAAACATGAATGAATAAAGTTATACTTATATAATGCCTTTCTGGACACCCAAGAACTTTTTACAATCACCATTAATACAAGCAATACACACACACACAGGTGAGAAGCGACAGCCAATCACACACAGCGTACTCTCAACCTGAAACAACCTTCCACTTGGAAGACTGCATCGGGCATTCGGTATTGGCTGTCTGGCTGTATATCAATTAATATATTTGTCCATCTATATGTCTATCTGTTAATCCATCTATCTGTCTCTTTCTTTATTAATTTATCCATCAATCTGTCTGTCTATTAATCTAAAGTAGCACCATTTTAATATTGTAAAATGACAGAGTGCCAATCCATATCTAGTCATACAGTCACACACCAGAGTAATTTAGCATATCCAATTAATTAATTAAGTGCCAGATTCACATTTTACCAAAAAAATAAAATAGAAACTCAAGGATTTTTGGTGACAGCAACAACATATCATGCATAAAGGCATATAAAACAAAAAAGTATGTTTTAAAGTATGCTAATGCTGATACATTTCATATATGATTAGTTTAGATGAATTAAACAGGAACATATAGGTTGTAGACTCTTTAAATCCTATAGACAGCCAATACGTGCAATGTATTCTAAACAGGCATTTGGTGTACATTTTTATAGC